>NC_073244.2:7500-320434 GCF_029281585.2 Gorilla gorilla gorilla | reverse complement strand
ATTTCCATGTTCATACAGATAGCGGTGTAGATATTTCCATGTTCATACAGATAGCGTTGTAGATATTTCCATGCTCATACAGTCAGCGGTGTAGATATTTCCATGTTCATACAGATGGAATTGTAGATATTTACATGTTCATACAGATGGCGGTGTAGATATTTCCATGTTCGTACGGATGGCAGTGTAGATATTTCCATGTTCATACAGGTGGCGGTGTAGATATTTCCATGTTTATACAGATAGCAGTGTAGTTATTTCCGTGTTTATAGAGATAGCTGTGCAGATATTTCCATTGATAAACAGATAGCTGTGTAGATATTTGCATGTTCTTACAGATAGCGGTATAGATATTTCCATGTTCATACAGATAGCGGTGTAGATATTTCCATGTTCATACAGTTGGCGATGTAGATATTTACATGTTCATAGAGATGGCGGTGTAGATATTTCCATGTTTATGCAGATAGCGGTATAGATATTTCCATGTTTATGCAGATGGTGGTGTAGATATTTCCATGTTTATAGAGATGGCGGTGTAGATATTTCCATGTTCGTACAGATAGCGGTGTAGATATTTCCATGTTCATACTGATGGCGGTGTATATATTTCCATGTTCATACAAATAGCAGTGTAGATATTTCCATGTTCATACAGATGGCGGTGTAGATATTTCCATGTTTTTGCAGATAGCAGTGTAGATATTTCCGTCTTTGTAGACAGAGCGGTGTAGTTATTTCCACATTTATACAGATAACGGTGTAGATATTTCCATGTTTATATGGATAGCGGTGTAGATATTTCCATGTATATACAGATAGCGGTGTAGATAGTTCCATGTTTATGCAGATTGCAGTGTAGATATTTCCATGTTTATAGAGATGGCGGTGTAGATATTTCCGTGTTGATACAGATAGCGGTGTAGATATTTCCATGTTTATAGTGATAGCGGTGTAGATATTTCCTTGTTTATACAGATAGCGGTGTAGATATTTCCATGTTTATACAGATAGCGGTGTAGATAATTCCATGTTCATTCAGATGGCGGTGTATATATTTCCATGTTCCCAGATATTGCGGTGTAGATATTTCCATGTTCATACAGACGGCGGTGTAGATATTTCCATGTTCATACGGATGGCGGTGTAGATATTTCCACGTTTATAGAGATGGTGGTGTAGATATTTCCATCTTTATACAGATAGCCATGTAGATATTTCCATGTTTATACAGATGGCGGTGTTGATATTTCAACCTTTATAGAGATAGCGGTGTAGATATTTCCATGTTCCTTCAGGTGGCGGTTTAGATATTTCCATGTTTATAGAGATGGCGGTATAGATATTTCCATGTTTATACAGATGGCGGTGTAGATATTTCCATTTTTATAGAGATGGCGGTGTAGATATTTCCATGTTTGTACAGGTAGCGGTGAAGACATTTCCGTATTTATACAGGTAGCGGTGCAGATATGTGAATTCATTAAACCTCTTCTTCTTTATAAATTACCCAGTCTTGGGTATGTCTTTATCAGCAGTATGAAAAGTGACCTATACACTCACTGTCCATGAATGATTCTCTGTTACCCCATTTGCATTGTTATAAAGAAATACCTGAGGCTGGGTGGTTTATAAAGAAATGAGGTTTATTTGGCTCCTTGTTCTGAAGGCTGTACTTGTAGCATAGTACTGGCACCTGCTTCCACGGAGGACCTCAGGAACCTTCCAAGCATGGTGGAAGGTGAAGTGAAACCAGCATATCACATGGTGAGAGAGGAAGCAAGAGAGACAGGGAGGAGGTGTCAGTCTCTTTTAAACAACCAGATATCGCATGAACTCACAGGGTAAGAACTCATTCATTACCAAGAGGACAGCACCAAGCCATTCAGGAGGCATCTGTCTCCAACATTGGGGATCACATTTTAACGTGAGATTTGAAGGGGACAAACATCCAAACTATGTCAGATACCAAAGCTGACAATGCTTAGGATCTTTAGTTGTTCCAGGTCCTGGGAAAAGGGAGAGAGTTAGCTTCCCTCGTTTATGCTGTGCTACTGCATATTATATTAGTAATTATTGTTCTCTAAAGGTTCTTAAAAGCAAATAAACAAATGCAAGGCAAAACGTATGATATGCAAGGCAAAACATACGAAATGCAAGGCAAATGCATTAAAAACTTTTGAGTGTTAATGTATAAATTTTATTTTATCTTTTTAATTTCTTTTGCTTAACCAAATAGATTATGTAGTTTTGATTAACTGGCCATGAAATAGCTCTGCCTACATAGAATTTCCCATGAATAATTATTTGTGGAGACTTTTGTGTGTGACCCAAATCCTCCCTCAAAACTGAAGTTTGCCCAGCTATTGGGAGTGTTGGCAAATCATGCCTCTCAGCTGATTCTCTCTAGAATTTATTCTCAGGAGATCTAGTTAATAACTTGTCAAGCTGATGTCCATCCTTGGGGACAACTCGTATCTGAAGAATGGCCAGTGAAAGGTATTAAAACTCCATACTCCTGCCTCAATTTAGGGCAACTCTGAAGGGTCACCCCAGCTTCTCAGCTCCCCCTTGAGATTAGCTGAGGTATTTGTTGTGACTGCCTCACATCTCAACTCCCTTTATTCAATTCAGATTTTTCGCCACAGTTGTTGGTTCCTAGGATTTTACCCAGTTAAATGTTCTCTACACAAATCTCTATCTCAAATCTGCTTTACAGGGAATGTGGCCTCAGACAGGTTTTCATTAGGTTCTGGACATAACTCTCATTAGTCATTGATATGATTCGGCTGTGTCTCCGGCCGAATCTCACCTTGATTGTAATTATCCCCGCATGTCAAGGATGGAGTCAGGTGGAGATAATTGAATCATAGGGGCGGGTTCCCCCTACTGTTCTCCTGGTAGCGAATAAGTCTCACGAGCTCTGATGGTTTTCAAATGGGAGTTTCCCTACACAAGCTTTCTTCTCTGCTACCATTTAAGATGTGCCTTTGCTTCTTTTTTGCCTTCTGCCGTGACTGTGAGGCCTCCCCAGCCATGTGGAATTGTGAGTTCATTAAACCTCTTTCCTTTATAAATTACCCGGTCTTGGGTAGGACTTTATTAGCAGCATGAGAACAAACTAGTACAGTCTGTTCTATAAGCCCAAGTCGGATCACAGAGTCCCGCTTTCTGTTTTTTTTTTCTAGCCCATATTTCTACTAAAACTTGACTCATATAGACTTAAAACAAAATAATTAAGCATGGCTAATATTTATTTAATATTTTATACGTGTCAGGTACTGTATTTTGTAACTTATCTTTTAATAATCTTTCCAAATCTCTAAAAGGAGAATTCTGCTCTTTTATAGAGCAAATAAGGATGGCTCTGAAAATGTTAGTATTAGGGGAAGTAGGGTGAGGTACATAGGGTGCACTTTGTGTTATTTGTGCATTTTACTATCAATCTAAAATCAGGTCAAAATAAAAATTAAAAAAATGAGTAGTAGAAGCAGGTTGTTAAGATTTTCAGTGTGACTCTAGAATTTTTTTGTTTGTTGTTTGTTTTGGAGTGTAGTGGTATTATCTCTGCTCACTGCAACCTCCACTTCCCAGGCTCAAGCAATTCTCCCCCTCAGTCTCCCAAGTAGCTCGGATTATAGGTGCCCCCCCCCCACACCCAGCTAATTTTTGTATTTTTTTTTTTTAGTAGAGATGGGGTTTCAGCATGTTGGCCAGGCCAGTCTCCAACTCCTGACTTCAAGTCATCCGCACGCCTCAGCCTCCCGAAGTGCTGGGATTATAGGCATGAGCCACCACTCCTGGCCCAAAGTTCATATTTTAACTACTAACCTAAATTATTTTAAAAACAAAAGCCTCCTTGGACTCAAACCAGGTCAGAGTGACATGATCATGTGCCTGTTTTGTGCAGGGTGAAGTGAGACTATTATCTAGGAAATAGCTGAAATGTCTTGTTGTGGGCATAAATATTTCATATAAATTCTAAGCTTCATATTAGCACTTAGATTATAATTATCTAAAGAATAGAGAACAATTTCATATAATTTTCAGTGTATCAGGCGAATCAAAAGTATACATACAAGCATGCAGATGAATTTCAGTGAATATAGTGGTGACAATGCTCAACAGAATATGTGTCCCCCACCCCATCCCTGCTTCTTGCTCTTTCACTGTCCTAAAGATAGAACAAAATGGTTCAGGCATCCAGCTTGTCCCCCCCACACTTCACACTTTTACTTAATAGCAGCTTATCTTTAACACTTTGTCATCTTTAAGATGTTGCTAATTCTTTCTGGTAGATCCCAGGACTGAGGATGAGGAAGAATGATTTTATTTAAATAAAGTTGCTTAATTAAAAAACAATTTTTTTTAGTTTTAAAATATTTTCATTATTTTATAAAATTTTTGTGGGTACATAGGAGGTTTATATATTTGTGGGGTACATGAGATGTTTTGATACAGGCATGCAGTGTGAAATAATCACATCATGAGGAATGGGCTTTCCATCCCCTCAAGCATTTATCCTCTGAGTTAAAAACTATTCAATTGGCTGGGCGCGGTGGCTCACGCCTGTAGTCCCAGCTCTTTGGGAGGCCAAGGGGGGCGGATTGCCTGAGGTCAGGAGTTTGAGACCAGCCTGGCCAACATGATGAAACCCCATCTCTACTAAAAATACAAAAATTAGCCAGGTGTGGTGGCGAGTGCCTGTCATCCCAGCTACTCGGGAGGCTGAGACAGAAAAATCATTTGAACCTGGGAGGTGGAGGTTACAGTGAGCCGAGATCATGCCATTGTACTCCAGCCTGAGTGACAAGAGTGAAACTCCATGTCAAAAACAAACAAAAATCAATTACATTCTTTAAGTTATTAAAATTAAACATTGTAAATGATTTTTTTTCCCAAAGCTTTTTCAGAGAAAAAAAAAAGTAGAAACAAAGACACTTTCTACTGATTTCCAACATGGTGACTGTATTTCTAGCATGTGTTAAGGTGAAAAATTGATTTTATGTTTAATACAAAACATAGCATAATGTAATGAAAAGCAAGATTGTAATGATGAAGGAAAATAACATTAGTGCTAATTTTTTTCAATTTGAAGCATTGGATTAAAATGAATTAGGTTATATTCCAACATGTTTATATTGAATTTCTTTTTTCTCCAATTGGTTTCTTTTTATTAATGGGGGAGTGTTGCATTTGTATAAGGTTTCCCTATTATATTCAATTGTTTTGAGATGCTTTTAATATGAAGTTTTTATGTTTTCTTTTTGATGTATACATGTTATGCTTTTATGCTGAATTTGATAATTGGTGCTGTATATGCAAAGCAAATGTAATTTCCCAGCTTTTATTTTTTAAAGCCCTGGGAAGCAACATAATGAAGTACAAATAGTATCAAGACAGGAGTTAGAATACCTGGATTCTAAAATTTAAATTAAATTAGGATCTAGTGACATTATAGGTGTTCCTTGATCTTCTGATGACCTGGTTCCTCAAAAGAAAAATAAAATAATCTATAAATTGTTTCTAATTCTAAAACTCTATCAATCCTATTTTTAAAATTATAATTAGTTGAACTCTATAAGGTCACAAAAATCCCTAAGAAACTAAAATAAAATTTTATCATATCTTAAAAATACTCTGATCTTTTTTTATATGCTGACATGAATTCTAATTATTTTTGAGCCCCTAAAAAACATTTAAGATCACAGTTTATGTTTTATTATTGACTTTCAGATAATTAACATTTTACTGATAGATATGAACAAATCTACTCTAACAGAGATAGTCATTAGTTTATTTCTCTCTTTTCAGTATCAATAAAAAGTATCGATTTACCAATAACAATGAATTAATTGCCTGAAATAAATGAAACGTAAGCAGCAAAAGTGAACCTTTTAGTATAACTCTTCTTGTAAACATTGACTTAGTTCAAAGGGAGCTTATCTTTAAAAAAAAAGAGCTAATTCATGTCTATTGGTATAGATATAATCTTTTGTTCCTTGAAAATAGATCCTACTATACTCCAGACACTATGCCACTTGGTGCAGATATTAACACAAATAGCAGGTGATCATTGTCCTCATGGAGTTTATTTTAAAGAGAACAAAGTGAGACAAAGGCACACAAGCAAAGAACTACAATACAAAGGGGATGGCATCTGACTCAGCATGGAGGTGTCACGGAAGGTGTTGTTTTGCTTAGGTTTTGAAGTGTGGGTAGGAGATGGCCCATGTTGAGAGTGGGAACTGGGAATTAAAAAGATGAGGAGGTCTCTGCAAATCTACATGGATGGGAAGTAGCATGCTGATGTGGGAAACAACTAAAAAGTTCCAGAATGCATGGTTTATAAAGCGTGAGTCAGAGAGGGCTAGACCAGTAGCCAGATCAAGGATATCTCACATGTTATAGTCATGAATTAGTGCATTGACCTGCAGGCCATGGGAGTCACTGAAGGTTTCAGTCAGGTAAGTGAGCTGATCAGAACAGTCCTTTAGATAGGCCGCTCTTTTGGCTGTAAGGGGGACACGTTTGAAGTAGGGCTATAACTAAAAATATACAGACACTTCCTCTTGTCTACAGCCCTGCTGGCATCTGTTGTATTTTGACTTTTTAATAATAGCCATTCCAACCGGTATGAAATGGTATCTCATTGTGTTTTGATTTGCATTTTTCTGATGATTAGTGATTCTAAGCATTTTTTTTTTCGTGTATTTGTTGGCCATTTGTATATGTTCTTTTGAGAAGTGTTTGTTCATGTCCTTTGCCCATTTTTTAATTGGGTTATTTTTTTTTCTAATTGATTTAAGTTCCCTGTAGTTTCTGGATACTAAAAAACAAACAAAAACCAGAAGTAAATAAATTCTCAGGACACACACACCCAGACCCACACCCACAGAGAGAGAGAGAGAGAGAGCGCCTCGGTAACAGGCCACCAACCACCAGGGTCTAAACTGGGAACACTTTCTAGTACAGAATGAATGGAAGGGATTCATGAAATATCTAGAAAGTAACGTTAATGAGATTTACATGTATGGAGTGAATGAGGAGAAACGGATCATTCAGGATTCTGGTGGGAATAACAGGGGGAGCCATT
This sequence comes from Gorilla gorilla gorilla, assembly GCF_029281585.2. NCBI lineage: Eukaryota > Metazoa > Chordata > Mammalia > Primates > Hominidae > Gorilla > Gorilla gorilla. The sequence continues at coordinate 313,338 of NC_073244.2, read as the reverse complement.
AGTTGAAATTTTGAAGTGGGAGAAGGAGAGGGAGTTTTAGGGAGAAAGATGAGTTTTTCTTAGGTATTTCAAACCCTTGAAGCTTCTATGGGACATCGAAGTGGAAATAACAGTCTGTGGGTTGGGACAATAAAGAAAGAAACTGGTTGAAGACTAGGGGAAGAGTATAGAGCAAAGAAATATTTAAGATAATAAACATAGAGAGATAGCTGAAAATGTGGGACTGGATTACAAAGGAAGAATGATTTAGTTATGAAGCCCAAGGGCTGACAGGAATGGGTGACTACTCGAGGAGTTCATATGCATCTGTTATTGTATGAATAAAAAAAATTATCTGTTCCTTCCTAAAGATATCTTCAACCTGTTTTTGGATACATATGGGCACTGCTTTTCACTCTCTTAGCCCCATTTCTTATTTTAGCCTCTGCTGTAGCAATCAGTTCTGCACAGGCTTTGACCCAGGCTTTGACTAGTTGGTGCAGGTGTGATATGACACTTACCTGGAATGGCCCACAGTTTGTGGCTGCTCTCACTTAAGCAGGTGGGATGCTCATGTAGGTGTAACCTGGAAGCTTGGTAGAGTTTATGCCCATGGGGCAACCTGTGACCACTCAAAAATAAAGCCCTTTCCTCCTCCCAGATTGAGGAGTCTTGCATTATGTAATAAAACTCCTTAGAAGGCCTATTAGGTTCCAATACAGCATTAGGCAACTTGATAAGGTATCCCATCATCAGCCTTCCTTTCTTCCCTCATTCCACTGCCTCTCACTCTTTCTTCCTAAGTTAACTTCTTAGATAAAATGCCAACTTTCTATATTTTGTTTCACATCAGGGAAAATAATTGTATATCCCATTTCAAAAGCATATAAAAAGGTTACTGTATAGAAAATTTGTCTTTAATAGATTAAGCTGTAATTTTCCAAATACTTTAAAATTTTATTTCAGAAACGTTTTTCCTTTTTATAAGCTTCATCTAAAAGCAGAGTTCACCTAAGAATATACCTAAGAGCATATTACATAAAATATATTTTATATTTCAGTAGTTTAGCTAGGATTCTTTCAAAATTGAGAGGATCTACAAATATTTCTAACACATTAGTTTTCAGTCTTAAGGCTGAGTCAAGAACAAAGCTCCTAAACTTTGTGTTGGTGATTGAGAACATTTTAAAATTGTTATTTAATTCATTAATTTATTTTTAAAAAATTTTCACATTGTAATTATATAGATTTATAGGATACAATTTGATGTTTCAATGAATATGTATGTTGTCTAATGATCCAATAAGGATAGTTAGTGTATTAATTACCTCATGCATTCATCATGTCTTTTTAATAAGAAATTTCAAAATCCTTTCTTCTAGATACTTTGTAATATACAATACTTTACTTTTAACTATAGTCACCCTGCTTTGCAAAGAACACTTCAACTTATTCTTCCTATATAATTGTGATTTCATAACTGTTAACCAATCTATCTCCATTTTGCCCTCCCCACTTCTTCCTCACTGTTTGGTAACCACTATTCTACTCTACTTCTCTATTAACTTTTTTTTTTTAAGATTTCACATATGAGAGAGATCATGCGGTATTTGCTTTCCGTGTCTGGCTTATTTCACTTAACATTGTATCCTGCAGGGTCATCCATGTTGTTGCAACTGGCAGAATTTCATTCTTTTTTTATGGCTGAATAGTAGTTCATTGTGTGTGTGTCCATATACATATATATATATATAATTAATTTTATGTATATTATAATTACACATAAAATTATATATAATTATAATTATAATTATATGTAATTATAAATATAATGATATATTATACGTAATATATATAATATACATAATATACGTTATGTCTATTATACATAATATACGTTATGTATATTATATATGTATATATGTATTATATATGTATGTATATATATTATACGTTATATATTATATATAATATACATAATATGTTATGTATATTATATACATAATATATATTATGTATATAATATACATAACATATTATGTATAGTATACATAATATATATTATATATAATATACATAATATATATTATATATACTATACATAATATATTATATATCATATATAATATAATATACATAATATATATTATATATAATATACATAGTATATATTATATATATCATATATTATGTATAATATATATATTAAATATACATAGTATATGTTATATATAATATACATAATGTATATTATATATAATATACATAATATATATTATATATAATATACATAATATATATTATATATAATATACATAATATATATTATATATAATATACATAATATATATTATATATAATATACATAATATATATTGTATATATATAATTCACTTGTTTGTTTTTAGACACATAGATTGATTCCATATCTGATTATTAGAAATAGTGCTACAGTAAACATAAGAGTGCAGATATTTTTCAAACACAATGATTTCATTTCCTATGGATGTACACCCAGTAGTGGGATTGCTGGGTTATGTGATCGAATGATTGTTTTTTTGTTTTTTTTTTTATATTTTAGCGAATTTCCATAAAGTTTTGCTTAATGGTTGTACTAGTTTACAACCCCATCAACAGTGTGTAAGTGTTCCCTTTTCTCCACTTCCTTGCCAACTCTTGTTATCTTTTACCTTTTTGGTAATAGCCATTCTAATGGGTGAACTGGTATCTCATTGTGGTTTTGATTTGCGTTTCCCTGATGGTTAGTGATGTTGAACATGATTTTATTATATATTCGTCTTGACCATTTCTATATTTTCTCTTGTGGCATGTCTTTTAGTTTATTTTGTCCTTTTTTTTTTTTTTTTTTTTGAGAAGGAGAATTGCTCTGTTGCCCAAGCTGGAGTACAGTGGTGCAATCGGGGCTCACGGCAACCTCCATCTCCCTGGTTCAAGCAATTCCCCTGCCTCAGCCTGCTGAGTAGCCGGGGTTACAGGCACACGCCATCATGTTTGGCTAAATTTTTGTATTTTTAGTAGAGAAATGATTTCACCATATTGGTCAGGCTGGTCTCAAACTCCTGACCTCAGGCAATCCACCTGCCTCAGCCTCCCAGTTTTGCCCATTTTTAAATAAGTTTTTTATGTTTTTGCTGTTGAGTTGTTTAAGTTTCTTATATAATCTGGGCATTAACTCCTTAGCAGATGTATAGTTTGCAAATATTGTATCCCATTCTGTAAGTTGTTTTTTCACTCTGTTAAGTTTCCTTTGCTGTGCAAAAGCATTTTAGTTTGATGAAACCCCATTTATCTATTTTTGCTTTTGTTGCCTGTGCTTTTGACGTCTCATTAAAAAAATCCTTGTACAACCCAAAGTTATAGAGAATTTCCCACATGTTATCTTCTAGTAGTTTTTCATAGTTTTCCATCTTACCTTTAGGTCTTTAATCGCATTTGAGTTGATTTTTGTATAAGGTAAAAGATAGGGGTCTGATTTCATTATCTCACATATAAATATCCAATCTTCTCAGTACCATTTAATGAAGACACTGTCTTTACCCCTGTGTGTGCTCTTGACTCCTTTTTTGAAAATCAGTTGACTTTAGGTATGAGAATTTATTTCTGAGCTGTATATTCTCTTCCATTGGTCTATGTGTTTGCTTTATGGCAGTGCCATGCTGTTTTGCTTACTATGGCTTTGTAGTATATTTTGAAGTCAGGTAGTGTGGTGCCTCCAGCTTTGTTATTTTTGCACAGGATTGCTTTGGTTATTTGGGGTCTTTTCTGGTTTCATACAAATTTTAGGGTATTTTTGTCTATTTCTGTGAAGAATTTCATTGGTATTTTGATAGGGATTGCATTGAATCTGTAGGACATTTTGTTAGTATGGTCATTTCAATAGTATCAATTCTTCCATTCCATGAGTATATAGTGTCCATTTTTTGTGTATTGTAAATTTTTCCATCAGTGTGTTATAGTTTTCATTGAAGAGATCTTTCACGACCTTGATTAAATTTATCTGCAGATTTCTTGGTAGCTATTGTAAATGGAATTCCTTTCTTGATGACTTTTTCAGATAGTTCACTATTAGTGTATAGAAACACCACTGAATTTTCTGTGTTGATTTTGTATACTACAACTTTACTGAATTTATTTATGATTTCTAGTAGTTTTTGGTCAAGTCTTTAGGGTTCTCACTCTATATAAGTATATATAGAAAGAACCCTAAAGAGAGAGAGATCATATATATCTATATGATCATATATATAGATGTATACATATGTATGTGAGATCACATTTTCTACAAACAGAAACAATCTGACTTCCTTCTTTCCAGTTTGGATCCCTCTTATTTATTTCTTTTGTCTAATTGCTCTGGCTCTGACCTCCAGTACTATGCTAAATAGAAGTGGTAGAAGTTGACATCCTTGTCTTCCTCCATGTCATAGAGGAAAAGCATTTAACTATTCACCATAAATAAGATGTTAGCTGTGGGTTTGTCACATATGGCCTTTACTGCGTTGAGGTACACTCCTATACCTACTTTCTTGACAGTTTTTATCATAAAGGAATGTTGACTTTTGTCAAGTGTTCTTTTTGCATCTGTTGAAATGATCACATGGTTTTTGTTTTTCTTTCTATTGTGGTGGTGTATCATATTTACTGATTTGTGCATGTTAAGCCATCCTTTCATCCCTGGGATGAATCCCACTTGATTATAGTGAATACTCTTTTTAGTGTGCTGTCGAAGTCAGTTCACTTGTATCTTGTTGAGAATTTTTGTATCTATGTTCTCCAGGAATATTGGCCTGTTATTTTCATTTTGTGCGTGTCTTTGTCTGGTTTTAGAATCAGGATATTGCGAGCCTCATAAGATGAGTATGGAAGTATTCCTTCCTCATTACTTTTGTGGAAAAGTTTGTGGAGAATTGGTAGTTATTCTTTAACTGTTTGGTAGAATTCAGCAGTGAAGACATCAGGTCCTGGGTGTTGGTTGTTGTTGTTGTTGTTTTGATGGAAGATGTTTTATTATTGATTCAATTTCCAAACTCATTATTGATGTGTTCAGATGTTATATTTCCTCACAATTTAATCTGGGTAGTTGTATGTGTGCAGAAATTTATTCATTTTATTCTACATTATCAAATTTGTTGGCATATAGTTATGAGTAATGTCTTACAATCCCTTATATTTCTGTGGTGTATCAGTTGTAATGTCTCCTTTTTCATCTTTTATTTATTTGAATTTTCTCTCCTTTTGTCTTAGTTTAGCTAAAGGTTTGTCAGTTTTACCTTTACACTTTGTCTTATTTATCTTTTGAAATATTTTTTAGTGTCTGTTTCCTTTATATCTGCTGTGAGCTTTATTATTTCCTTCCTTCTACCAATTTTGGGTTTAGTTTGTTTTTGATGTTCTAGTTACTTGAAGTGTATAATTTTGCTTTGTGATTTGAAAATCTTTCTTCCTTTTTGGTGTAGGCTTTTATTGCTATAAATTTCCCTCTTAGAACTGCTTTTGCTACGTTCCATAGGTTTGGGTATGTTGGATTTTCATTCTTACTTGTCTCAGCGACTTTTGAAATTTTCCTATTAATGTCTTAATGAGACCTATTGATTTCTTGGGTGCATGCTATTTAATTTCCATGTTTTTATAAAATTTCCAAGGGCTTTCCTGTTGTTGATTTCTGGCTTTATATCACTGTAATCAGAAAAGATACTTCATATGATATCTGTCTTCTTAAGTTTGTTAAGACTTATTATGTGTCATAATGTATGATTGGTCCTAGAGAATGTTTGGTGTACAGTTGAGAATAATTTGTATTCTGCAGCTGCTGGATGATGTATTAGTCTGTTTTCATACTGCTGATAAAGACATACCCGAGACTGGGTAATTTACAGAGAAAAAGAGGTTTAGTGGACTCATAGTTCCACATGGCTGGGGAGGTCTCCCAATCATGATGGAAGGCGAAAGGCACATCTTACATGGTAGCAAACAAAATAGAATTGAGAACCAAGTGAAAGGGTTCCCCCTTATAAAACCATCAGATCTTGTTAGACGTATTCACTACCACAAGAACAGTATGGGGGAAACCGCCCCCATGATTCAATTATCTCCCACTGGTTCCCTCCCACAACATGTATGAATTATGGGAGCTATAATCAAGATGAGATTTCGGTGGGGATATACAGCCAAACCATATCAGGTGAGATCTTCTTTACCTGCTAGGTCCATTTGGTCTATGGTATAGTTTGAGTCTGTCATTTTTTGGTTGATTTTCTCTTCATAGAATCTGTCCATTTTTAAAGTGGAGTGTTGAAATTTCCTACTAATATTGTATTGCAGTATATCTCTACCTTTAAATCTAATATTTGCTTTACATATCTGGTTGTTCTGGTGTTGGGTACATATATAGTTACACCTAAGTAACATATATGTTACGTCCTCTTATTGAATTGGACCTTTTATCATTTCATTATACAGTGACATTCTTTTTTTATATAGTTCTTTTATTTAAAACCTTTTAAAATATGACATGACTGTGGCTACTCCTGCTTGCTTTTCATTTGTTTGCATAAAATATATTTTTCCATCTCTTCACTTTCAGTCTATTTGTCTTTAATAGTGAGGTAAGTATCATGTAGGCAGCACATAGGTGGGTTTTGCTATCTGAATCCATTCATCCACTTTATATCTTTTAAGTAGAGTTTAATCCACTTCTATTCAAGTTTATTATTGATAAATTAGGACTTCCTTCTACCATTTCATTACTTGTTTTTTAGATTACTTGTTCACTTCTTCCTTTCTTATTGTTCATCTCTCTAGTTTGGTGGTTTTCTGTGGTGCTAAGCTTTGTTTCTTTTCCCTTTTTTGGTGTGTGTGTGTGTATCTGCTGTAATTTATTTCTTTCTGGTAAGTGAAACTAACATACAGAGTCCTGTATTTGTAACAGACTATTTTACACTGATAACAACTTAACATCTGTCACATAAAAATACTCTTGACTTCTCCCCCTCACACACACAATTTATACTTTTGTTACCTTACATTGCATCTTTATGAATGATAGACTCAATGGAACATAGGATCTATGTCACAACTAAATCAATTATTTAATGGCAGCATTAAAGCAGCCCAAAGAATTTGAAAAACTGGTGTGGGTGTATTTAACTTTTTAAAAACTATGTTTCATAATGTTTTCATTAAAAAGTCTTTATCAGTTTGCTAATGCCTAATTTTTACAACCAGCCACCATAGATTTTACAGGATAAATATATTATTTCAGTGGTAATTGAAGCAGAATTTTTGTTGCTCTTCTTACCCTTAGAGATTGTGTATTATCCTCAGACGTAATTCTTTGATTTTTTTTCTTTTCATGTTGTTACACATAGTTACCAACAATCAACGTGAGAATAACCTTTGAATATTTTCAAGCATTAAGATTTGTTTATACAGCTGCACAATTAGACAACCAACACTCTTGGGTCTTTACCTCTCAGCATTCACCTGATTATTAACTTAAAGGTATGATGGGAAAAGTATCAATTTTTCTTGGTCACCTAGATTTAGAAATATGTAATAACTATAAGCTTGGGTCTGCTTCTTCAGAAGCCTAGGAAGTGGAGTGATGGTTCTCTGAAGAGGCTGGAAACAAAGTATGTGTTTCCAGAAGGCTTAATAGAATATGTTGAGACATAGGCCATTAACACAAAAGTGAAAGAAATGCAAAAAATGTATGAAAGTAAGGATTTGAGAAGGGAAATTTTATTTTTAAGTCTAAGATTCCTATGAATTATATGAAAGTAAATGTCCTATCCCTAAAATTAGCCAAAGGAAGCACTTCACTTATCAATGTGATGTGACTTTTCATACTCTTATCTAAAGATATCCTAAACTAAGATCCAGTTTTCTAAGAAAAGACCTTTTACTCATGCTTTAAAGCATGTTAGATGATTCCTACCACATCACATCATGTTGTTTACATGTATGATTTAAACTGCATTTATTCTTCAACTCACTGGTTCCTTAGGCTTCTTATCTTTCCTTGCACGCTTAGATAATTTTACGGAAAATTGATTTTTAGAAGTTTAGTTGCTGGGCGTAATGGCTGTCACCTGTAAACCCAGTACTTTGGGAATTCAAGGCAGGTGGATTTCTTGAGTCTTGGAGTTTGAGGCCTGCCTGGGAAAGATGACAAACCCCATTTGTACAAAAATAAAAATATTAGCTGGATATGGTGGCACATGCCTGTGGTCCCAGCTACCCCAAGTCTGAGGTGGGTGGATGGCTTGAGTCCGAGAGGCAGAGGTGTGAGCCAAGATCATGCCCTGTTCTTCACCCTGGGCAACGAAGCCAGACCCTGTTTCAAAAAAAAAAAATCTAGTGAGATTAGATTTCTATTTCTATGTGATTAAAAATTAGGAGAACTTCAAGGCTAATGAATATTAAAAAATGGCCATTGCTACTTGCATGTTCTATGAAGCCAGCATACACAGCAACGTGCAACCTAAAAACCAAGCTATTTAATATGTAGCTTAGATTTCAGATTTGATTGTCTTTGAGGTTTCATTTTTGCAGAGGTCAATTGCCAGACCAAATATAGACTAATTATGTACTTGGTCTTTTTTCATATGAAACTTCCCAGCCTCGGGTATAAATTAAGAGCAAATACGGATGTTTATACCGATAGCGGTGTAGATATTTCAATGTTTATACAGTTAGTGGTGTAGATACTTCCATGTCTATACAGATAGCGGTGTGGACATTTCCATGTTTATACAGATAGTGGTGTAGATATTTCCATGTTTATAGAGATAGCGGTATAGATATTTCCATTTTTATACAGATAGCGGTGCAGATATTTCCATGTATATACAGATAGCGGTGTAGATATTTCCATGTTTATACAGATGGCAGTGTAGATATTTCCATGTTTATAGAGATGGCGGTGTAGATATTTCCATGTTCCTACAGAGGGCGGTGTAGGTATTTCCATGTTCATACAGATGGCGGTGAAGATATTCGCATGTTCATACAGATGTATGTGTACATATTTCCATGATCATACAGATGGTGGTGTAGATATATCCATGTTCATACAGATTTCACGGTAGATATTTCCAAGTTCATACAGATGGCGGTGTAGATATTTCCATGTTCATACAGATGGTGGTGTAGATATTTCCTTGTTTATAGAGATTGCGGTGAAGATATTTCCATGTTTATACAGATGGCCGTGTAGATATTCCCGTTTTTATTCAGATGGTGGTGTAAATATTTCCATTTTATACAGATAGCGGTGTAGATACTTCCATGTTCATACAGATTGCGGTGAAGATATTTCCATCTTTACAGAGATAGCGGTGTAGATATTTCCATGTTCATACAGATAGCGGTTTAGATATTTCCATGTTTATAGAGATGGCGGTGTAGATATTTCCAAGTTCATAGAGATGGCGGAGTAGATATTTCCATGTTTATAGAGATGGTGGTGTAGATATTTCCATGTTTATACAGATGGCGGTGCAGATATTTCCATGTTTAGAGATAACGGTGTAGATATTTCCATGTTTATGAACATAGCGGTGTAAATATTTCCATGTTTATAGAGACAGCGGTGTAGACATTTCCATGTTAATAGAGATAGCATTCTAGATATTTCCATGTTTCTACAGATAGCGGTGTAGATATTTCAATGTTCATACAGATAGTAGTGTAGATATCTCCATGTTTATAGCGATAGCAGTGTAGACACTTCCGTGTTTTACAGATAGCAGTGTTGATATTTCCATGTTTATACAGATAGCGGTGTAGATATTTCCATGTTTATACAGATAGCGGTGTAGATATTTCCATGTTTATACCGATAGCGGTGTACATATTTCCATGTTTATACAGATAGCCGTGTAGATATTTCCATGTTTATACAGATAGCGTTGTAGATATTTCCATGCTTATACACTTAGCGGTGTAGATATTTCCATGTTTATACAGATAGCGGTGTAGATTTTTCCATGTTTATGCAGATAGCGGTGTAGGTATTTCCATCTTCATAGTGGCGGAGCTGTGGATATTTCCATGTTCAAACAGATGGCGGTGTAGAAATTTCCATGTTTACACAGATAGCGGTGTAGACATTTCCATGTTTACACAGATACCGTTGTAGGTATTTCCATGTTTATAGAGATAGCGGTGTAGATATTTCCATGTTTATACAGTTATCTGTGAAGATATTTTCACGCTTATAAAGATAGCGGTGTAGATATTTCCATGTTCATACAGACAGCGGTTTAGATATTTTCAGGTTTATAGAGATAGCGGTGTAGATATTTCCATGTTTTTACAGATAGCCTTGTAGATATTTCCATGTTTATACAGATGGCGGTGTAGATATTTCCATGTTTATACAGATGGCGGTGTACGTATTTCCATGTTTATGGAGATGGCGGTCTAGATATTTTCATGTTTATGGAGATAGTGGTGTAGTTATTTCCATGTTTAGAGAGATAGCGGAGTTGATATTTCCATGTTCATTCAGATAGCGCTGTAGATATTTCCATGTTCATATAGATAGCGGTGTAGATATTTCCATGTTCATACAGATAGCGTTGTAGATACTTCCATGTTCATTCAGATGGCGGAGTAGATATTTCCATGTTTATAGAGATAGCGTTGTAGATGCCTCCATGTTTATACAGATGGCGCTGTAGATATTTTCATGTTCATGCAGATAGCGGTGTAGGTGTTTCCATGTTTATAGAGATGGCGGTGTAGATATTTTCTTGTTTATAGAGATAGCGGTGAAGATATTTCCATGTTCATAGAGATCGCGGTGTAGATATTTCCATGTTTATACAGATAGCAGTGTAGGTATTTCCATGTTCATACAGATAGCGGAGTAGATATTTGCATCTTTATGCAGGTGGCCGTGTAGATATTTAAATGTTCATACAGATGGCAGTGTAGATATTTCCATGATTATAGAGAGGGCTGTGTTGATGTTTCCATGTTTATACAGATGGCGGTGTAGATATTTCCATGTTTATACAGATGGCGGTGTAGATATTTCCATGTTTATAGAGATGGCGGTGTAGATATTTCCAGGTTTATACAGATGGCCGTGTAGATATTTCCATGTTCATACAGATGACGGTGTAGATATTTCCATGTTTACACAGATGGCAGTGTAGATATTTCCATGTATACACAGATAGCGTTGTAGATATTTCTATGTTTATAGAGATAGCGGTGTAGATATTTCCATGTTTATACAGATGGCGGTGTACATATTTCCATCTTTATAGAGATGGTGTCGTAGATATTTCCATGTTCATAGAGAGGGCGGTATAGATATTTCCGTGTTTATGAAGATGGCGGTGTAGATATTTCCGTGTTTATAGAGATGGCGGTTTAGATATTTTCATGTTTATAGAGATAGCCGTGTAGATACTTCCATGTTCATACAGATGGCGCTGTAGATATTTTCATGTTCATACAGATAGCTGTGTAGATATTTCCATGTTTATAGAGATGGCGGTGTAGATATTTCCTTGTTTATACAGATAGCGGTGTAGATATTTCCATGTTTACAGAGGTAGCGGTGTAGATATTTCCATGTTTATGCAGATAGCGGTGTAGATATTTAAATGTTTATACATATAGCGGTGTAGATATTACCATGTCCATACTGATTGCGGGGTAAATATTTATTTCCATCTTTATACAGATGGTGGTGTAGATATTTCCATATTCACACAGATGGCTGTGGAGATATTTAAATGTTTATAGAGATGGCAGTGTAGATATTTCCATGTTTCTACAGATGGCGGTGTAGATATTTCCATTTTTATAGAGATGGCGGTGTAGATATCTAGATGTATATACATACAGCGGTGTAGATTTTTCCATGTTCATACAGTAGGGGTGTAGATATTTCTATGTATATACAGATAGCGGTGTGGATATTTCCATGTTTTTACAGATGGCGGTGTAGATATTTCCATGTTTATACAGAAAGCAGTGTAGTTATTTCCATGTTTATAGAGATAGCAGTGTAGATATTTCCATTGATATACAGATAGCTGTGTAGATATTTGCATGCTCATAGAGATAGTGGTGTAGATATTTCCATGTTTATATAGATAGCGGTGTAGATATTTCCATGTTTATACAGATATCGGTGCAGATATTTGTATGTTTCTACAGATAGCGGTGCGGATATTTGCATCTTAGTACAGATGGCGGTGTAGATATTTCCATGTTCATACAGATGGCGGTGCAGCTATTTCCATGTTCATAGAGATGGCGGTGTATATATTTCCAGTTTTATAGAGAAAGCAGTGTAGCTATTTCCATGTTTATAGAGATAGCAGTGTAGATATTTCCATTGATATACAGATAGCTGTGTAGATATTTGCATGTTCATAGAGATAGCGGTGTAGATATTTGCATGTTCATAGAGATAGCGGTGCAGATATTTCGATGTTCATACAGATAGCGGTGTAGATATTTCCATGTTCATGCAGATAGCGGTGTAGATATTTCCATGTTCATACAGATGGTGTTGTAGATAATTCCATGTTCATACAGTTAGCGGTGTAGATGTTCCCATGTTCATACAGATGGCGGTGTAAATATTTACATGTTCATACAGATGGCGGTGTGGATATTTCCATGTTCATACAGATAGCGGTGTAGATATTTCCATGTTCAAACAGATAGCGGTGTAGATATTTCCATGTTCATACAGATAGCGGTGTAGATATTTCCATGTTCATACCAATAGCGCTGTAAACATTTCCATGTTCATACATATAGCGGTGTAGATATTTCCATGTTCTTACAGATGGCCGTGAAGATATCTATATGTTCATACAGATGGCGGTGTAGACATTTCCATGTTTGTACGGATGGCAGTGTAGATATTTCCATATTCATACAGGTGGCGGTGTAGATATTTCCATGTTTATACAGATAGCAGTGTAGTTATTTCCACGTTAATAGAGATATCTGTGTAGATATTTCCATTGATATACAGATAGCTGTGTAGATATTTGCATGTTCATACAGATAGCGGTGTAGATATTTCCATGTTCATACAGATAGCGGTGTAGATATTTCCATGTTCCTACAGATAGCGGTGTAGTTATTTCCATGTTAATCCAGATAACGGTGTAGATATTTCCATGTTCATACAGACAGCGGTGTAGATATTTCCATGTTCATACAGTTAGCGGTGTAGATAATTCCATGTTCATACAGATGGCGGTGTAGATATTTACATGTTCATACAGATGGCGGTATAGATATTTCCATGTTCGTACAGATAGCGGTGTAGATATTTCCATGTTCATAGAGATGGCGGTGTAGTTATTGCCATGTTTATGCAGATAGCGGTATAGATATTTCCATGTTTATACAGATGGTGGTGTAGATATTTCCATGTTTATAGAGATAGCGGTCTAGATATTTCCATGTTTACAGAGATAGTGGTGTAGTTATTTCCAAGTTTATATTGACAGCGTTGTAGATAATTCCATGTTTATACAGATAGCGGTGAAGATATTTCCATGTTTATACAGATAGCGGTATAGATATTTCCATGTTTATACAGATAGCAGTGTAGATATTTCCATGTTTACAGAGATAGTGGTGTAGATAATTTCAATTTTATACAGAGAGCAGTGTAGATATTTCCAAGTTCATACAGATAGCGGTGTAGATATTTCCACGTTTATAGAGATGGCGGTGTAGATATTTCCATGTTCATACAGACGGCGGTGTAGATATTTCCATGTTTATAGGGATGGCGGTGTAGATATTTTCATGTTTATACAGTTGGTAGTGTAGATATTTCCATGTTTACACAGATAGCGGTGTAGACATTTCCATGTTTACACAGATAGTGGTGTGGATATTTCCATGTTTATGCAGATAGCAGTGTAGATATTTCCAAGTTTATACAGATAGCGGTGCGGATATTTCCAAGTTTATACAGATAGTTGGGCAGATATTTCCATGTTTATACAGATTGCGGTGTAGATATTTCCATCTTAATACAGATGGCGGTGTAGATATGTCCATGTTTGTACAGATGGCGGTGTAGATATTTCCATGTTCATACAGATGGCGGTGTAGATATTTCGAAGTTTATAGAGATAGCGCTGTAGTTATTTCCATATTGATAGAGAAATCTCTGTAGATATTTCCATGTAAATTCAGATAGCTGTGTAGATATTTCCATGTTCATGCAGATAGCGGTGTAGATATTTCCATGTTCATCCAGATGCCGGTGTACATATATCCATGTTCATACAGATGGCGGTGAAGATATTTCCATGTACATACAGATGGTGGTGTAGATATTTCCATGTTCATACAAATGGCGGTGTAAATATGTCCATGTTCATAGAGATGGCGGTGTAGATATTTCCGTGTTCATACAAATGGCGGTGAAGATATTTCCATGTTCATAGAGATGGCGGTGTAGATATTTCCATATTTATACAGATAGCATTGTAGTTATTTCCATGTTTATACGGATAGCAGTGTAGATATTTTCATTGATATACAGATAGCTGTGTAGATATTTCCATGTTCATACTGATAGCGGTGTAGATATTTCCATGTTCATACAGATAGCGGTGTAGATATTTCCATGTTCATACCAATAGCGGTGTAGATATTTCCATGTTCATACAGTAAGCAGTGTAGATATTTCCATGTTCATACAGATGGCGGTGTATTTACATGTTCATACAAATGGCGGTGTAGATATTTCCATGTTCATAGAGATGGCGGTGTAGATATTTCCATGTTCATACCAATGGCGGTGTAGATATTTCCATGTTCATAGAGATGGCGGTGTAGATATTTCCATGTTTATACAGATAGCAGTGTAGTTATTTCCATGTTTATAGAGATAGCAGTGTAGATATTTCCTTTGATATACAGATAGCTGTGTAGATATTTGCATGTTCATACAGATAGCGGTGTAGATATTTCCATGTTCATACAGATAGCGGTGTAGATGTTTCCATGTTCATACAGATAGAGGTGTAGATATTTCCATGTTCATACAGATAGCGGTGTAGATATTTCCATGTTCATACAGATAGCGGTGAAGGTATTTCCATGTTCATACAGTTAGCGGTGTAGATATTTCCATGTTTATAGAGATAGTGGTGTAGTTATTTCCAAGTTTATAGAGACAGCGTTGTAGATATTTCCATGTTTATACAGATAGCGGTGAAGATATTTCCATGTTTATACAGATAGCGGTGTAGATATTTCCATGTTTATACAGATAGCGGTGTAGATAGTTCCATGTTTATACAGATAGCAGTGTAGATATTTCCATGTTTATGGAGATAGTGGTGTAGATAATTCCAATTTTATACAGATAGCAGTGTAGTTATTTCCAAACTCTTACAGATAGCGGTGTAGATATTTCCACGTTTATAGAGATGGCGGTGTAGATATTTCCATGTTCATACAGATGGCGGTGTAGATATTTCCATGTTTATAGAGATGGCGGTGTAGATATTTCCGTGTTTACACAGATAGAGGTGTAGACATATCCGTGTTTACATGGATAGTGGTGTGGATATTTCCATGTTTATGCAGATAGAGGTGTAGATATTTCCATGTTTATGCAGATAGCGGTGAGGATATTTCCATGTTTATACAGATAGTAGTGCTGATATTTCCATGTTTATACAAATAGCGGTGTAGATATTTCCATCTTATTACAGATGGCGGTGTAGGTATGTCCATGTTCGTACAGATGGCGATGTAGATATTTCCATGTTCATACAGATGTCGGTGTAGATATTTCAAAGTTTATAGAGATAGCGCTGTAGTTATTTCCATATTTATAGAGAAATCTGTGTAGATATTTCCATGTATATGCAGATAGCTGTGTAGATATTTCCAAATTCATACAGATAGCGGTGTAGATATTTCCACGCTTATAGAGATGGCGGTGTAGATATTTCCATGTTCATACAGATGGCGGTGTAGATATTTCCATGTTTATAGAGATGGCGTTGTAGATATTTTCAGGTTTACACAGATGGCGGTGTAGATATTTCCATGTACATACAAATGGCGGTGTATATATTTCCATGTTCATAGAGATGGCGGTGTAGATATTTCCGTGTTCATACAAATGGCGGTGTAGATATTTCCATGTTCATAGAGATGGCGGTGTAGATATTTCCATGTTTATACAGATAGCAGTGTAGTTATTTCCATGTTTATAGAGACAGCAGTGTAGATATTTCCGTTGATATAGAGATAGCTGTGTAGATGTTTGTTTATACAGATAGCGGTGTAGATATTTCCATGTTCATACAGATAGCGGTGTAGATATTTCCATGTTCATACATATAACAGTGTAGATATTTCCATGTTCATACAGATGGCGGTGTAGATATTTCCAGGTTCACACAGATAGCGGTGTAGATATTTCCATGTTCATACAGTTAGCGGTGTAGATATTTCCATGTTCACACAGATAGCGGTGTAGATATTTCCATGTTCATATAGTTAGCGGTGTAGATATTTCCATGTTCATACAGATGGCGGTGTAAATATTTACATGTTCATACAGATGGCGGTGTAGATATTTCCATGTTCGTACGGATGGCAGTGTAGATATTTCCATGTTCGTACAGGTGGCGGTGTAGATATTTCCATGTTTATACAGATAGCAGTGTAGTTATTTCCATGTTTATAGAGATAGCAATGTAGATATTTCCATTGATATACAGATAGCTATGTAGATATTTGCATGTTCATACAGATAGCGGTGTAGATATTTCCATGTTCGTACAGTTAGTGGTGTAGATATTTCCATGTTCATACAGATAGCGGTGTAGATATTTCCATGTTCATACAGATAACGGTGTATATATTTCCATGTTCATACAGATAGCGGTGTAGATATTTCCATGTTCATACAGTTAGCGGTGTAGATATTTCCATGTTCATACAGATGGCGGTGTAGATATTTACATGTTCATACAGATGGTGGTGTAGATATTTCCATGTTCGTACAGATGGCGGTGTAGATATTTCCATGTTCATAGAGGTGGCGGTGTAGATATTTCCATGTTTATGCAGATAGCGGTATGGATATTTCCAAGTTTATACAGATGGTGGTGTAGATATTTCCATGATTATGGGGATGGCGGTGTAGATATTTTCATGTTTACACAGATGGAGGTGTAGATATTTCCATGTTCATACAGAGAGCGGTGTAGATATTTCCATGTTCATACAGATAGCGGTGTAGATATTTCCATGTTCATCCAGATGCCGGTGTAGATATTTGCATTTTCATACAGATAGCGGTGTAGATATTTCCATGTTCATACAGATAGCGGTGTAGATATTTCCATGTTCATACAGAGAGCGGTGTAGATATTTCCATGTTCATACAGATAGCGGTGTAGATATTTCCATGTTCATACAGATAGCGGTGTAGGTATTTCCACGTTCTTACAGTTAGCAGTGTAGATATTTCCATGTTCATACAGATGGCGGTGTAGATATTTCCATGTTCATATAGATGGCAGTGTAGATATTTCCATGTTCATACAGGTGGCGGTGTAGATATTTCCACGTTTATACAGATAGCAGAGTAGTTATTTCCATCTTTATAGAGATAGCAGTGAATATATTTGCATTGATATACTAATAGCTGTGTAGATATTTGCATGTCCATACAGATAGCGGTGAAGATATTTCCATGTTCATACAGATAGCGGTGTAGATATTTCCATGTTTATACAGATAGTGGTGCGGATATTTCCATGTTTATACAGATAGTTGGGCAGATATTTCCATGTTTATACAGATGGCGGTGTAGATATTAACATCTTCATACAGATGGCGGTGTAGATATTTCCATGTTCGTACAGATGGTGGTGTAGATATTTCCTTGTTCATAGTGATCGCGGTGTAGATATTTCCATGTTTATGCAGATAGCGTTATAGATATTTCCAAGTTTATACAGATGGTGGTATAGATATTTCCATGTTTATAGAGATGGCGGTCTAGATATTTCCATGTTTATACATATAGCGGTGAAGATATTTCCATGTTTATACAGATAGCGGTGCAGATATTTCCATGTTTATACAGATAGAAGTGTAGATATTTCCATGTTTTCACAGATAGTGGTGTAGATAATTTCAATTTTATACCAAGAGCAGTGTAGATATTTCCAAGTTCATACAGATAGCGATGTAGATATTTCCACGTTTATAGATATGGCGGTGTAGATATTTCCATGTTCATACTGATGGCGGTGTAGATATTTCCATGTTCATACAAATGGCGGTGTAGATATTTCCATGTTCATAGAGACGGCAGTGTAGATATTTGCAAGTTCATACAAATGGCGGTGTAGTTATTTCCATATTCATAGAGATGGCGGTGTAGATATTTCCATGTTTATACAGATAGCAGTGTAGTTATTTCCATGTTTCTACAGATAGCAGTGTAGATATTTCCATTGATATACACATAGCTGTGTAGATATTTGCATGTTCATACAGATAGCGGTGTAGGTATTTCCATCTTCGTACAGATAGCGGTGTAGATATTTCCATGTTCATACAGATAGCGGTGTAGATATTTCCATGTTCATCCAGATGCCGGTGTAGATATTTGCATTTTCATACAGATAGCGGTGTAGATATTTCCATGTTCATACAGATTGCAGTGTAGATATTTCCATGTTCATACAGAGAGCGGTGTAGATATTTCCATGTTCATACAGATAGCGGTGTAGATATTTCCATGTTCATACAGATAGCGGTGTAGCTATTTCCACGTTCTTACAGTTAGCAGTGTAGATATTTCCATGTTCATACAGATGGAGGTGTAGATATTTCCATGTTCATATAGATGGCAGTGTAGATATTTCCATGTTCATACAGGTGGCGGTGAAGATATTTCCACGTTTATACAGATAGCAGTGTAGTTATTTCCATCTTTATAGAGATAGCAGTGAATATATTTCCACTGATATACTGATAGCTGTGTAGATATTTGCATGTCCATACAGATAGCAGTGTAGATATTTCCATGTTCATACAGATAGCGGTGTAGATATTTCCATGTTCATACCAATGGTGGTGTAGATATTTCCATGTTCATAGAGATGGCGGTGTAGATATTTCCATGTTTATACAGATAGCAGTGTAGTTATTTCCATGTTTATAGAGATAGCAGTGTAGATATTTCCATTGATATACAGATAGCTGTGTAGATATTTGCATGTTCATACAGATAGCGGTGTAGATATTTCCATGTTCATACAGATAGCGGTGTAGATATTTCCATGTTCATACAGATAGAGGTGTAGATATTTCCATGTTCATACAGATAGCGGTGTAGATATTTCCATGTTCATACAGATAGTGGTGTAGGTATTTCCATGTTCATACAGTTAGCGGTGTAGATATTTCCATGTTTCTAGAGATAGTGGTGTAGTTATTTCCAAGTTTATAGAGACAGCGTTGTAGATATTTCCATGTTTATACCGATAGCGGTGAAGATATTTCCATGTTTATACAGATAGCGGTGTAGATATTTCCATGTTTATACAGATAGCAGTGTAGATATTTCCATGTTTATGGAGATAGTGGTGTAGATAATTCCAATTTTATACAGATGGCAGTGTAGATATTTCCAAATTGTTACAGATAGCGGTGTAGATATTTCCACGTTTATAGAGATGGCGGTGTAGATATTTCCATGTTCATACAGAAGGCGGTGTAGATATTTCCATGTTTATAGAGATGGCGGTGTAGATATTTTCATGTTTACACAGGTGGCGGTGTAGATATTTCCGTGTTTACACAGATAGCGGTGTAGACATTTCCATGTTTACATGGATAGTGCTGTGGATATTTCCATGTTTATGCAGATAGCGGTGTAGATATTTCCATGTTTATACAGATAGCGGTGCGGATATTTCCATGTTTATACAGATAGTGGTGCTGATATTTCCGTGTTTATACAGATAGCGGTGTAGATATTTCCATCTTATTACAGATGGCGGAGTAGGTATGTTCATGTTCGTACAAATGGCGGTGTAGATATTTCCATGTTCATACAGATGGCGGTGTAGATATTTCGAAGTTTATAGAGATAGCGCTGTAGTTATTTCCATATTTACAGAGAAATCTGTGTAGATATTTCCATGTATATGCAGATAGCTGTGTAGATATTTCCAAATTCATACAGATAGCGGTGTAGATATTTCCACGCTTATAGAGATGGCGGTGTAGATATTTCCATGTTCATACAGATGGCGGTGTAGATATTTCCATGTTTATAGAGATGGCGTTGTAGATATTTTCAGGTTTACACAGATGGCGGTGTAGAAATTTCCATGTACATACAAATGGCGGTGTATATATTTCCATGTTCATAGAGATGGCGGTGTAGATATTTCCGTGTTCATACAAATGGCGGTGTAGATATTTCCATGTTCATAGAGATGGCGGTGTAGATATTTCCATGTTTATACAGATAGCAGTGTAGTTATTTCCATGTTTATAGAGACAGCAGTGTAGATATTTCCATTGATATAGAGATAGCTGTGTAGATATTTGCGTGTTTATACAGATAGCGGTGTAGATTTTTCCATGTTCATACAGATAGCGGTGTAGATATTTCCATGTTCATACATATAACAGTGTAGATATTTCCATGTTCATACAGATAGCGGTGTAGATATTTCCATGTTCACACAGATAGCGGTTTAGATATTTCCATGTTCATACAGTTTGCGGTGTAGATATTTCCATGTTCACACAGATAGCGGTGTAAATATTTACATGTTCATACAGATGGCGGTGTAGATATTTCCATGTTCGTACGGATGGCAGTGTAGATATTTCCATGTTCGTACAGGTGGCGGTGTAGATATTTCCATGTTTATACAGATAGCAGTGTAGTTATTTCCATGTTTATAGAGATAGCAATGTAGATATTTCCATTGATATACAGATAGCTGTGTAGATATTTGCATGTTCATACAGATAGCGGTGTAGATATTTCCATGTTCGTAGAGATAGCGGTGTAGATATTTCCATGTTCATACAGATAGCGGTGTAGATAATTCCATGTTCATACAGATAGCGGTGTAGATATTTCCATGTTCATACAGATAACGGTGTAGATATTTCCATGTTCATACAGATAGCGGTGTAGATATTTCCATGTTCATACAGTTAGCGGTGTAGATATTTCGTTGTTCACAGATGGCGGTGTAGATATTTACATGTTCATACAGATGGCGGTGTAGATATTTCCATGTTCGTACAGATGGCGGTGTAGATATTTCCATGTTCATAGAGGTGGCAGTGTAGATATTTCCATGTTTATGCAGATAGCGGTATAGATATTTCCAAGTTTATACAGATGGTGGTGTAGATATTTTCATGATTATGGGGATGGCGTTGTAGATATTTTCATGTTTACACAGATGGAGGTGTAGATATTTCCATGTTCATACAGAGAGCGGTGTAGATATTTCCATGTTCATACAGATAGCGGAGTAGATATTTCCATGTTCATCCAAATGCCGGTGTAGATATTTGCATTTTCATACAGATAGCGGTGTAGTTATTTCCATGTTCATACAGATAGCGGTGTAGATATTTCCATGTTCATATAGATGGCAGTGTAGATATTTCCATGTTCATACAGGTGGCGGTGTAGATATTTCCACGTTTATACAGATAGCAGTGTAGTTATTTCCATCTTTATAGAGATAGCAGTGAAGATATTTCCACTGATATACTGATAGCTGTGTTGATATTTGCATGTCCATACAGATAGCGGTGTAGATATTTCCATGTTCATACAGATAGCGGTGTAGATATTTCCATGTTTATACAGATAGTGGTGCGGATATTTCCATGTTTATACAGATAGTTGGGCAGATATTTCCATGTTTATACAGATAGCGGTGTAGATATTTCCATCTTAATACAGATGGCGGTGTAGATATGTCCATGTTCGTACAGATGGCGTTGTACATATTTCCATGTTCATACAGATGGGGGTGTAGATATTTTGAATTTCATAGAGATAGCGCTGTAGTTATTTCCATATTTATTGAGAAATCTGTGTAGATATTTCCATGTATATGCAGATAGCTGTGTAGATATGTCCATTTTCATGAAGATAGCGGTGTAGGTATTTCCATGTTCATCCAGATGTCGGTGTAGATATATCCATGTTCATACAAATGGGGGTGAAGATATTTCCATGTTCATACAGATGGCGATGTAGATATTTCCATGTTCATGCAAATGGCGGTGTAGATAATTCCATGTTCATGGAGATGGCGATGTAGATATTTCCATGAACATACAAATGGCGGTGTAGATATTTAAATGTTCGTACAGATGGCGGTGCAGGTATTTCCATGTTCATACAGTTAGCCGTGTAGATATTTCCATGTTCATACAGAGGGCGGTGTAGATATTTACATGTTCATACAGATGGCGTTGTAGATATTTCCATGTTTGTATGGATGGCACTGTAGATATTTCCATGTTCATACAGGTGGCGGTGTAGACATTTCCATGTTTATGCAGATAGCAGTGTAGTTATTTCCATGTTTATAGAGATAGCAGTGTAGATATTTCCATTGATATAAAGATAGCTGTGTAGATATTTGCATGTTCGTACAGATGGCGGTGTAGATATTTCAATGTTCATACAGAGAGCGGTGTAGATATTTCCATGTTCATACAGATAGCGGTGTAGTTATTTCCATGTTCATACAGATAGCGGTGTAGATATTTCCATGTTCATACAGATAGCGTTGTAGATATTTCCATGCTCAGTCAGCGGTGTAGCTATTTCCATGTTCATATATATGGCAGTGAAGATATTTACATGTTCAAAGAGATGGTGGTGCAGGTATTTCCATGTTCATAGAGATGGCGGTGTAGATATTACCATTCTCATAGACATGGCGGTGTAATTTCCATGTTCATACAGATGGCCGTGTAGATATTTCCATGTTTATAGAGATGGCGGTGTAGATATTTCCATGTTTATGCAGAGTTCGCTTTAGATATTTCCATGTTTACACAGATAGCGGTGTAGATATTTCCATGTTGATACACATTGCGGTGTAGATATTTCCAAGTTTATAGAGATAGCGGTGTAGATATTTCCATGTTTATAATGATAGCGTTGTAGATATTTCCATGTTTATACAGATAGCGGTATAGATATTTCCATGTTTATACAGATGGCGGTGTAGATCTTTCCATGTTTATAGAGATGGCGGACTAGATATTTCCATGTTTATAGAGATAGTGGTGTAGTTATTTTCAGGTTTATAGAGAGAGCGGTGTAGATATTTCCATGTTTATACAGATTGTGGTGTAGTTATTTTCATGTTTATAGAAAGAGCAGTGTAGATATTTCCATTGATATACAGATATCGGTGTAGATATTTCCGTGTTCATACAGATAGCGGTGTAGATATTTGCATGTTCATACAGATAGCGGTGTAGATATTTCCATGTTCATAGAGATAGCGGTGTAGTTATTTCCATGTTTATACAGAGGGCGGTGTAGTTATTTCCATGTTTATAGTGAATGCGGTCTAGATATTTCCATGTTTATAGAGATAGTGGTGTAGTTATTTCCAAGTTTACAGAGAGATCGGTGTAGATATTTCCATGTTTATACAGATAGCGGTGTAAATATTTCCATGTTTATACAGATAGCGGTGTAGAAATTTACATTTTTATAGAGATGGCGGTCTAGATATTTTCTTGTTTATACAGATAGCGGTGTAGATATTTCCATGTTTATACAGATGGCGGTGTAGATATTTACATGTTTATAGACATGGCGGTCTATTTTCTTGTTTATACAGATAGCGGTGTAGATATTTCCATGTTTATAGAGATAGCGGTGTAGATATTTCCAATTTTATACAGATAGCAGTGTAGATATTTCCATGTTCATACAGATAGCGGTGCACACATTTCCATGTTTACACAGATATCGTCGTAGATATTTACATGTTTATAGAGATAGCGGTGTAGTTATTTCCATGTTTATACAGATAGCGGTGTAGATATTTCCATGTTCCTACAGATGGCGGTGTAGATGATTCCATGCTCATACATATGGCGGTGTAGATATTTCCATGTTCCTACAGATGGTGGTGTAGATATTTCCATGTTCGTACAGATGGCGGTATAGTTATTTCCAAGTTTAGACAGATAGCG
This sequence comes from Gorilla gorilla gorilla, assembly GCF_029281585.2. Lineage (NCBI taxonomy): Eukaryota > Metazoa > Chordata > Mammalia > Primates > Hominidae > Gorilla > Gorilla gorilla. Next base: position 289,077 of record NC_073244.2, on the reverse strand, counting down.
GTGTAGTTACTTCCATGTTTATAGAGATAGCAGTGTAGATATTTCCACTGATATACAGATAGCTGTGTAGATATAACCATGTTCATACAGATAGCGGTGTAGATATTTCCATGTTTATACAGATAGCGTTGTAGATATTTCCATGTTTATACAGATAGCGGTGTAGATATTTCCATCTTTATACAGATAGCGGTGTAGAAATTTACATGTTTATAGAGAAGGCGGTCTACATATTTTCTTGTTTATACAGATAGCGGTGTAGATATTTCCATGTTTGTACAGATGGCGGTGTAGATATTTACATGTTTATAGACATGGCAGTCTAGATATTTTCTTGTTTATACAGATAGCGGTGTAGATATTTCCATGTTTATAGAGTTAGCGGTGTAGATATTTCCAATTTTATACAGATAGCAGTGTAGATATTTCCATGTTCATACAAATAGCGGTGTAGACATTTCCATGTTTACACAGATATCATCGTAGATATTTACATGTTTATAGAGATAGCGGTGTAGTTATTTCCATGTTTATACAGATAGCGGTGTAGATATTTCCATGTTTATAGTGAATGCGGTCTAGATATTTCCATGTTTATAGCGATATTGGCGTAGTTATTTCCTAGTTTATAGAGAGATCGGTGTAGATATTTCCATGTTTATACAGATAGCGGTGTAGATATTTCCATGTTTATACAGATAGCGGTGTAGAAATTTACACGTTTATGGAGATGGCGGTCTAGATATTTTCTTGTTTATACAGATAGCGGTGTAGATATTTCCATGTTCATACAGATAGCGGTGTAGATATTTCCATGTTAATACAGTTAGCGGTGTAGATATTTCTATGTTCATACAAAGGGCGGTGTAGTTATTTCCATGTTCATATATATGGCAGTGAAGATATTTACATGTTCAAAGAGATGGTGGTGCAGGTATTTCCATGTTCATAGAGATGGCGGTGAAGATATTACCATTCTCATAGACATGGCGGTGTAATTTCCATGTTCATACAGATGGCCGTGTAGATATTTCCATGTTTATAGAGATGGCGGTGTAGATATTTCCATGTTTATGCAGAGTTCGCTTTAGATATTTCCATGTTTACCCAGATAGCGGTGTAGATATTTCCATGTTGATACACATTGCGGTGTAGATATTTCCAAGTTTATAGAGATAGCGGTGTAGATATTTCCATGTTTATAATGATAGCGTTGTAGATATTTCCATGTTTATACAGATAGCGGTATAGATATTTCCATGTTTATACAGATGGCGGTGTAGATCTTTCCATGTTTATAGAGATGGCGGACTAGATATTTCCATGTTTATAGAGATAGTGGTGTAGTTATTTTCAGGTTTATAGAGAGAGCGGTGTAGATATTTCCATGTTTATACAGATTGTGGTGTAGTTATTTTCATGTTTATAGAAAGAGCAGTGTAGATATTTCCATTCATATACAGATATTGGTGTATATACTTCCATGTTCATACAGATAGCGGTGTAGATATTTGCATGTTCATACAGATAGCGGTGTAGATATTTCCATGTTCATAGAGATAGCGGTGTAGTTATTTCCATGTTTATACAGAGGGCGGTGTAGTTATTTCCATGTTTATAGTGAATACGGTCTAGATATTTCCATGTTTATAGAGATAGTGGTGTAGTTATTTCCAAGTTTATAGAGAGATCGGTGTAGATATTTCCATGTTTATACAGATAGCGGTGTAAATATTTCCATGTTTATACAGATAGCAGTGTAGAAATTTACATTTTTATAGAGATGGCGGTCTAGATATTTTCTTGTTTATACAGATAGCGGTGTAGATATTTCCATGTTTATACAGATGGCGGTGTAGATATTTACATGTTTATAGACATGGCGGTCTAGATATTTTCTTGTTTATACAGATAGCGGTGTAGATATTTCCATGTTTATAGAGATAGCGGTGTAGATATTTCCAATTTTATACAGATAGCAGTGTAGATATTTCCATGTTCATACAGATAGCGGTGCACACATTTCCATGTTTACACAGATATCATCATAGACATTTACATGTTTATAGAGATAGCGGTGTAGTTATTTCCATGTTTATACAGATAGCGGTGTAGATATTTCCAGGTTCCTACAGATGGCGGTGTAGATGATTCCATGCTCATACATATGGCGGTGTAGATATTTCCATGTTCCTACAGATGGTGGTGTAGATATTTCCATGTTCGTACAGATGGCGGTGTAGTTATTTCCAAGTTTCTACAGATAGCGGTGTAGTTATTTCCATGTTTATAGAGATAGCAGTGTAGATATTTCCATTGATATACAGATAGCTGTGTAGATATATCCATGTTCATACAGATAGCGGTGTAGATATTTTCATGTTTATAATGATAGCGGTATACATATTTCCATGTTTATACAGATGGCGGTGTAGGTCTTTCCATATTTATAGAGATGGCGGTCTAGATATTTCCATGTTTATAGAGATAGTGGTGTAGTTATTTTCAAGTTTATAGAGAGATCGGTGTAGATATTTCCATGTTTATTCAGATTGTGGTGTAGATACTTTCATGTTTATAGAAATAGCATTGTACATATTTCCATTGATATACAGATAGCGGTGTAGATATTTCCATGTTCATCCAGATGGTGGTGTAGATATATCCATGTTCATACCAATGGCCGTGAAGATATTTCCATGTTCATACAGATGTCGGTGTAGATATTTCCATGTTCATACCAATGACAGTGTAGATATTTCCATGTTTATAGAGATGTCGATGTAGATATTTCCATGTTCATACAGATGGTGGTGTAGATATTTCCATGTTCATACAAATGGCGGTGTAGATATTTCCATGTTCATAGAGATGTCTGTGTAGATATTTCCATGTTTATACAGATGTCGGTGTAGATATTTCCATGTTTATAGAGATGGCGGTGTAGATATTTCCCTGTTCCAACAGATGGCGGTGTAGATGATTCCATGCTCATACAGATGGCGGTGTAGATATTTCCATGTTCCTATAGATGGCGGTGTAGATGTTTCCATGTTCATACAGATGGCGGTGTAGATATTTCCAAGTTTATACAGATAGCAGTGAAGTTATTTCCATGTTTATACAGAGTTCGGTTTAGATATTTCCATGTTTACACAGATAGCGGTGTAGATATTTCCATGTTGATACACACTGCGGTGTAGATATTTCCAAGTTTATAGAGATAGCGTTGTAGATATTTCCATGTTTATAATGAAAGCATTGTAGATATTTCCATGTTTATACAGATAGCGGTATAGATATTTCCATGTTTCTACAGATGGCGGTATAGATATTTCCATGTTTATAGAGATGGCGATCTAGATATTTCCATGTTTACACAGATTGTGGTGTAGTTATTTTCATGTTTATAGAAATAGCAGTGTAGATATTTCCATTGATATACAGATAGCTGTGTAGATATTTCCATGTTCATACAGATAGTGGTGTAGATATTTCCATGTTCATACAGATGGCGGTGTAGATATTTCTATGTTTATAGAGATGGCGGTGTAGATATTCCCATGTTCATACAGATGGCGGTGTAGATATTTCCATGTTCCTACAGATGGCGGAGTAGATATTTCCATGTTCATACAGATGGCGTTGTAGATATTTCCAAGTTTATAGAGATAGCGGTGTATTTATTTCCATGTTTATAGAGAAAGCTGTGTGGATATTTCCATGTGTATGCAGATAGCTGTGTAGATATTTCGATGTTCTTACAGATAGCGTTGTAGATATTTCCATGTTCATACAGATAGTGGTGTAGATATTTCCATGTTCGTGCAGATAGTGGTGTAGATATTTCCATGTTCATACAGATAGCGGTGTAGTTATTTCCATATTCATACAGATATCGGTGTAGATATTTCCATGTTCATACAGTTAGCGTTGTAGATATTTCCATGTTCATGCAGATAGCGGTGTAGATATTTCCATGTTCATACAGATGGCGGTGTAGATATTTCCAAGTTTATACAGATAGCGGTGTAGTTATTTCCATGTTCATAGAGATGGCTGTGTACATATTTCCATGTTTACACAGATGGCGGTGTAGATATTTCCATGTTCATAGAGATGGCGGTGTAGATATTTCCATGTTCCTACAGATGGCGGTGTAGATATTTCCATGTTCATACAGATAGCGGTGTAGATATTTCCATGTTTATAGAGAAAGCTGTATAGATATTTCCATGTATGTGCAGATAGCTGTGTAGATATTTCCATGTTCATACAGATAGCGGTGTAGATATTTCCATGTTCATACAGAGGGCGGTGTATTTATTTCCATTTTTATAGTGAATGCGGTCTAGATATTTCCATGTTTATAGAGATATTGGCGTAGTTATTTCCTAGTTTATAGAGAGATCGTTGTAGATATTTCCATGTTTATACAGATAGCGGTGTAGATATTTCCATGTTTATACAGATAGCGGTGTAGAAATTTACATGTTTATGGAGATGGCGGTCTAGATATTTTCTTGTTTATACAGATAGCGGTGAAGATATTTCCATGTTCATACAGATAGCGGTGTAGATACTTCCATGTTCATACAGTTAGCGGTGTAGATATTTCTATGTTCATACAAAGGGCGGTGTAGTTATTTCCATGTTCATATATATGGCAGTGAAGATATTTACATGTTCAAAGAGATGGTGGTGCAGGTATTTCCATGTTCATAGAGATGGCGGTGTAGATATTACCTTTCTCATAGACATGGCGGTGTAATTTCCATGTTCATACAGATGGCCGTGTAGATATTTCCATGTTTATAGAGATGGCAGTGTAGATATTTCCATGTTTATGCAGAGTTCGCTTTAGATATTTCCATGTTTACACAGATAGCGGTGTAGATATTTCCATGTTGATACACATTGCGGTGTAGATATTTCCAAGTTTATAGAGATAGCGGTGTAGATATTTCCATGTTTATAATGATAGCATTGTAGATATTTCCATGTTTATACAGATAGCGGTATAGATATTTCCATGTTTATACAGATGGCGGTGTAGATCTTTCCATGTTTATAGAGATGGCGGACTAGATATTTCCATGTTTATAGAGATAGTGGTGTAGTTATTTTCAGGTTTATAGAGAGAGCGGTGTAGATATTTCCATGTTTATACAGATTGTGGTGTAGTTATTTTCATGTTTATAGAAAGAGCAGTGTAGATATTTCCATTGATATACAGATATCGGTGTAGATATTTCCATGTTCATACAGATAGCGGTGTAGATATTTCCACGTTTATAGAGATCACGGTGCAATTATTTCCATGTTCATACAGATGGCGGTGTAGGTATTTCCATGTTTATAGAGATGGCAGTGTAGATATTTTCATGTTTACACAGATGGCGGTGTAGATATTTCCATGTTTACACAGATAGCGGTGTAGACATTTCCATGTTTACACAGGTAGCGGTATGGATGTTTCCAAGTGTATGCAGATAGCGGTGTAGATATTTCCATGTTTATACAGATAGCGGTGCGGATATTTCCATGTTTATACAGATAGTTGGCCAGATATTTCCATGTTTATACAGATAGCGGTGTAGATATTTCCATCTTCATACAGATGGCGCTGTAGATATCTCCATGTTCGTACAGATGGCGGTGTAGATATTTCCATGTTCATATAGATGGCGGTGTAGATATTTCAAAGTTTATAGAGATAGTGCTGTAGTTACTTCCATATTTATAGAGAAATCTGTGTAGATATTTCCATGTTCATCCAGATGCCGGTGTAGATATATCCATGTTCATACAGATGGCGGTGAAGATATTTCCATGTTCATACAGATAGCGGTGTAGATATTTCCATGTTCATACAGTTAGCGGTGTAGATATTTCTATGTTCATACAAAGGGCGGTGTAGCTATTTCCATGTTCATATATATGGCAGTGAAGATATTTACATGTTCAAAGAGATGGTGGTGCAGGTATTTCCATGTTCATAGAGATGGCGGTTTAGATATTACCATTCTCATAGACATGGCGGTGTAATTTCCATGTTCATACAGATGGCCGTGTAGATATTTCCATGTTTATAGAGATGGCGGTGTAGATATTTCCATGTTTATGCAGAGTTCGCTTTAGATATTTCCATGTTTACCCAGATAGCGGTGTAGATATTTCCATGTTGATACACATTGCGGTGTAGATATTTCCAAGTTTATAGAGATAGCGGTGTAGATATTTCCATGTTTATAATGATAGCGTTGTAGATATTTCCATGTTTATACAGATAGCGGTATAGATATTTCCATGTTTATACAGATGGCGGTGTAGATCTTTCCATGTTTATAGAGATGGCGGACTAGATATTTCCATGTTTATAGAGATAGTGGTGTAGTTATTTTCAGGTTTATAGAGAGAGCGGTGTAGATATTTCCATGTTTATACAGATTGTGGTGTAGTTATTTTCATGTTTATAGAAAGAGCAGTGTAGATATTTCCATTGATATACAGATATCGGTGTAGATATTTACATGTTCATACAGATAGCGGTGTAGATATTTGCATGTTCATACAGATAGCGGTGTAGATATTTCCATGTTCATAGAGATAGCGGTGTAGTTATTTCCATGTTTATACAGAGGGCGGTGTAGTTATTTCCATGTTTATAGTGAATGCGGTCTAGATATTTCCATGTTTATAGAGATAGTGGTGTAGTTATTTCCAAGTTTATAGAGAGATCGGTGTAGATATTTCCATGTTTATACAGATAGCGGTGTAAATATTTCCATGTTTATACAGATAGCGGTGTAGAAATTTACATTTTTATAGAGATGGCGGTCTAGATATTTTCTTGTTTATACAGATAGCGGTGTAGATATTTCCATGTTTATACAGATGGCGGTGTAGATATTTACATGTTTATAGACATGGCGGTCTATTTTCTTGTTTATACAGATAGCGGTGTAGATATTTCCATGTTTATAGAGATAACGGTGTAGATATTTCCAATTTTATACAGATAGCAGTGTAGATATTTCCATGTTCATACAGATAGCGGTGCACACATTTCCATGTTTACACAGATATCGTCGTAGATATTTACATGTTTATAGAGATAGCGGTGTAGTTATTTCCATGTTTATACAGATAGCGGTGTAGATATTTCCATGTTCCTACAGATGGCGGTGTAGATGATTCCATGCTCATACATATGGCGGTGTAGATATTTCCATGTTCCTACAGATGGTGGTGTAGATATTTCCATGTTCGTACAGATGGCGGTGTAGTTATTTCCAAGTTTAGACAGATAGCGGTGTAGTTACTTCCATGTTTATAGAGATAGCAGTGTAGATATTTCCACTGATATACAGATAGCTGTGTAGATATAACCATGTTCATACAGATAGCGGTGTAGATATTTCCATGTTTATACAGATAGCGTTGTAGATATTTCCATGTTTATACAGATAGCGGTGTAGATATTTCCATCTTTATACAGATAGCGGTGTAGAAATTTACATGTTTATAGAGAAGGCGGTCTACATATTTTCTTGTTTATACAGATAGCGGTGTAGATATTTCCATGTTTGTACAGATGGCGGTGTAGATATTTACATGTTTATAGACATGGCAGTCTAGACATTTTCTTGTTTATACAGATAGCGGTGTAGATATTTCCATGTTTATAGAGTTAGCGGTGTAGATGTTTCCAATTTTATACAGATAGCAGTGTAGATATTTCCATGTTCATACAGATAGCGGTGTAGACATTTCCATGTTTACACAGATATCGTCGTAGATATTTACATGTTTATAGAGATAGCGGTGTAGTTATTTCCATGTTTATACAGATAGCGGTGTAGATATTTCCATGTTTATACAGATAGCGGTGTAGATATTTCCATCTTAATGCAGATGTCGGTGTAGATATTTCCATGTTCATAAAGATGGCGGTGCAGATATTTCCATGTTCATACAGATAGTGGTGTAGATATTTCCATGTTAATAGAGATAGCTGTATAGGTAATTCCACCTTCATAGAGATGGCGGTGTAGATATTTCTATGTTCATACAGAGTTCGGTGTAGATATTTCCATGTTTATAGAGATGGCGGTGCAGATATTTCCATGTTTATACAGAAAGCAGTGTAGATATTTCCATGTTTACACAGATAGGGGTATAGACCTTTCCATGTTTACACAGATGGCTTTGTAGGTGTTTACATGTTTATAGAGATAGTGGTGTAGTTATTTCCATGTTTATACAGATAGTGCTGAAGTTATTTCCATGTTTACACAGATAGCGGTGTGGATATTTCCATTTTTATACAGATATCTCTGTAGATATTTCCATCTTAATAGAGATGGCGGTGCAGATATTTCCATGTTCCTACAGATGGCGGTGTAGATATTTCCATGTACATACAGTTAGCGGTGTAGATATTTCCATGTTCATACAGATGGCGGTGAAGTTATTTCCATGTTCATACAGATGGCGGTGTAGATATTTCCATGTTCATAGAGATGGCGGTGTAGATATTTCCATGTTCCTACAGATGGCGGTGTAGATATTTCCACGTTCATACAGATAGCGGTGTAGTTATTTCCATGTTTATAGAGAAAGCTGTGTAGATATTTCCATGTATATGCAGATAGGTGTGTAGATATTTCCATGTTCATACAGATAGCGTTGTAGATATTTCCAGGTTGATACAGATAGCGGTGTAGATATTTGCATGTTCATACAGGTAGCGGTGTAGATATTTCCATGTTCATACAGATAGCGGTGTATTTATTTCCATGTTTATACAGATGGCGGTGTAGTTATTTCCATTTGTATAGTGAATGCGGTCTAGATATTTCCATGTTTATAGAGATATTGGCGTAGTTATTTCCTAGTTTATAGAGAGATCGGTGTAGATATTTCCATGTTTATACAGATAGCGGTGTAGATATTTCCATGTTTATACAGATAGCGGTGTAGAAATTTACATGTTTATGGAGATGGCGGTCTAGATATTTTCTTGTTTATACAGATAGCGGTGTAGATATTTCCATGTTCATACAGATAGCGGTGTAGATATTTCCATGTTCAAACAGTTAGCGGTGTAGATATTTCTATGTTCATACAAAGGGCGGTGTAGTTATTTCCATGTTCATATATATGGCAGTGAAGATATTTACATGTTCAAAGAGATGGTGGTGCAGTTATTTCCATGTTCATAGAGATGGCGGTGTAGATATTACCATTCTCATAGACATGGCGGTGTAATTTCCATGTTCATACAGATGGCCGTGTAGATATTTCCATGTTTATAGAGATGGCGGTGTAGATATTTCCATGTTTATGCAGAGTTCGCTTTAGATATTTCCATGTTTACACAGATAGCGGTGTAGATATTTCCATGTTGATACACATTGCGGTGTAGATATTTCCAAGTTTATAGAGATAGCGGTGTAGATATTTCCATGTTTATAATGATAGCGTTGTAGATATTTCCATGTTTATACAGATAGCGGTATAGATATTTCCATGTTTATACAGATGTCGGTGTAGATCTTTCCATGTTTATAGAGATGGCGGACTAGATATTTCCATGTTTATAGAGATAGTGGTGTAGTTATTTTCAGGTTTATAGAGAGAGCGGTGTAGATATTTCCATGTTTATACAGATTGTGGTGTAGTTATTTTCATGTTTATAGAAAGAGCAGTGTAGATATTTCCATTGATATACAGATATCGGTGTAGATATTTCCATGTTCATACAGATAGCGGTGTAGATATTTGCATGTTCATACAGATAGCGGTGTAGATATTTCCATGTTCATAGAGATAGCGGTGTAGTTATTTCCATGTTTATACAGAGGGCGGTGTAGTTATTTCCATGTTTATAGTGAATGCGGTCTAGATATTTCCATGTTTATAGAGATAGTGGTGTAGTTATTTCCAAGTTTATAGAGAGATCGGTGTAGATATTTCCATGTTTATACAGATAGCGGTGTAAATATTTCCATGTTTATACAGATAGCGGTGTAGAAATTTACATTTTTATAGAGATGGCGGTCTAGATATTTTCTTGTTTATTCAGATAGCGGTGTAGATATTTCCATGTTTATACAGATGGCGGTGTAGATATTTACATGTTTATAGACATGGCGGTCTAGATATTTTCTTGTTTATACAGATAGCGGTGTAGATATTTCCATGTTTATAGAGATAGTGGTGTAGATATTTCCAATTTTATACAGATAGCAGTGTAGATATTTCCATGTTCATACAGATAGCGGTGCACACATTTCCATGTTTACACAGATATCGTCATAGATATTTACATGTTTATAGAGATAGCGGTGTAGTTATTTCCATGTTCATACAGATAGCGGTGTAGATATTTCCATGTTCCTACAGATGGCGGTGTAGATGATTCCATGCTCATACATATGGCGGTGTAGATATTTCCATGTTCCTACAGATGGTGGTGTAGATATTTCCATGTTCGTACAGATGGCGGTGTAGTTATTTCCAAGTTTCTACAGATAGCGGTGTAGTTATTTCCATGTTTATAGAGATAGCAGTGTAGATATTTCCATTGACATACAGATAGCTGTGTAGATATATCCATGTTCATACAGATAGCGGTGTAGATATTTCCATGTTTATACAGATAGCGTTGTAGATATTTCCATGTTTATACAGATAGCGATGTAGATATTTCCATCTTTATACAGATAGCGGTGTAGAAATTTACATGTTTTTAGAGAAGGCGGTCTACGTATTTTCTTGTTTATACAGATAGCGGTGTAGATATTTCCATGTTTGTACAGATGGCGGTGTAGATATTTACATGTTTATAGACATGGCAGTCTAGATATTTTCTTGTTTATACAGATAGCAGTGTAGATATTTCCATGTTTATAGAGTTAGCGGTGTAGATATTTCCAATTTTATACAGATAGCAGTGTAGATATTTCCATGTTCATACAGATAGCGGTGTAGACATTTCCATGTTTACACAGATATCGTCGTAGATATTTACATGTTTATAGAGATAGCGGTGTAGTTATTTCCATGTTTATACAGATAGCAGTGTAGATATTTCCATGTTTATACAGATAGCGGTGTAGATATTTCCATCTTAATGCAGATGGCGGTGTAGGTATTTCCATGTTCATAAAGATGGCGGTGCAGATATTTCCATGTTCATACAGATAGTGGTGTAGATATTTCTCTGTTAATAGAGATAGCTGTGTAGATAATTCCACCTTCATAGAGATGGCGGTGTAGATATTTCTATGTTCATACAGAGTTCGGTGTAGATATTTCCATGTTTATAGAGATGGCGGTGCAGATATTTCCATGTTTATACAGAAAGCAGTGTAGATATTTCCATGTTTCCACAGATAGCGGTATAGACCTTTCCATGTTTACACAGATGGCTTTGTAGATATTTACATGTTTATAGAGATAGCGGTGTAGTTATTTCCATGTTTATACAGATAGTGCTGAAGTTATTTCCATGTTTACACAGATAGCGGTGTGGATATTTCCATTTTTATACAGATAGCTCTGTAGATATTTCCATCTTAATAGAGATGGCGGTGCAGATATTTCCATGTTCCTACAGATGGCGGTGTAGATATTTCCATGTACATACAGTTAGCGGTGTAGATATTTCCATGTTCATACAGATGGCGGTGAAGATATTTCCATGTTCATACAGATGGCGGTGTAGATATTTCCATGTTCATAGAGATGGCGGTGTAGATATTTCCATGTTCCTACAGATGGCGGTGTAGATATTTCCACGTTCATACAGATAGCGGTGTAGTTATTTCCATGTTTATAGAGAAAGCTGTGTAGATATTTCCATGTATATGCAGATAGGTGTGTAGATATTTCCATGTTCATACAGATAGCGTTGTAGATATTTCCAGGTTGATACAGATAGCGGTGTAGATATTTGCATGTTCATACAGGTAGCGGTGTAGATATTTCCATGTTCATACAGATAGCGGTGTATTTATTTCCATGTTTATACAGATGGCGGTGTAGTTATTTCCATTTTTATAGTGAATGCGGTCTAGATATTTCCATGTTTATAGAGATATTGGCGGAGTTATTTCCTAGTTTATAGAGAGATCGGTGTAGATATTTCCATGTTTATACTGATAGCATTGTAGATATTTCCATGTTTATACAGATAGCGGTGTAGAAATTTACATGTTTATGGAGATGGCGGTCTAGATATTTTCTTGTTTATACAGATAGCGGTGTAGATATTTCCATGTTCATACAGATAGCGGTGTAGCTATTTCCATGTTCATACAGTTAGCGGTGTAGATATTTCTATGTTCATACAAAGGGCGGTGTAGTTATTTCCATGTTCATATATATGGCAGTGAAGATATTTACATGTTCAAAGAGATGGTGGTGCAGGTATTTCCATGTTCATAGAGATGGCGGTGTAGATATTACCATTCTCATAGACATGGCGGTGTAATTTCCATGTTCATACAGATGGCCGTGTAGATATTTCCATGTTTATAGAGATGGCGGTGTAGATATTTCCATGTTTATGCAGAGTTCGCTTTAGATATTTCCATGTTTACACAGATAGCGGTGTAGATATTTCCATGTTGATACACATTGCGGTGTAGATATTTCCAAGTTTATAGAGATAGCGGTGTAGATATTTCCATGTTTATAATGATAACGTTGTAGATATTTCCATGTTTATACAGATAGCGGTATAGATATTTCCATGTTAATACAGATGGCGGTGTAGATCTTTCCATGTTTATAGAGATGGCGGACTAGATATTTCCATGTTTATAGAGATAGTGGTGTAGTTATTTTCAGGTTTATAGAGAGAGCGGTGTAGATATTTCCTTGTTTATACAGATTGTGGTGTAGTTATTTTCATGTTTATAGAAAGAGCAGTGTAGATATTTCCATTGATATACAGATATCGGTGTAGATATTTTCATGTTCATACAGATAGCGGTGTAGATATTTGCATGTTCATACAGATAGCGGTGTAGATATTTCCATGTTCATAGAGATAGCGGTGTAGTTATTTCCATGTTTATACAGAGGGCGGTGTAGTTATTTCCATGTTTATAGTGAATACGGTCTAGATATTTCCATGTTTATAGAGATAGTGGTGTAGTTATTTCCAAGTTTATAGAGAGATCGGTGTAGATATTTCCATGTTTATACAGATAGCGGTGTAAATATTTCCATGTTTATACAGATAGCAGTGTAGAAATTTACATTTTTATAGAGATGGCGGTCTAGATATTTTCTTGTTTATACAGATAGCGGTGTAGATATTTCCATGTTTATACAGATGGCGGTGTAGATATTTACATGTTTATAGACATGGCGGTCTAGATATTTTCTTGTTTATACAGATAGCGGTGTAGATATTTCCATGTTTATAGAGATAGCGGTGTAGATATTTCCAATTTTATACAGATAGCAGTGTAGATATTTCCATGTTCATACAGATAGCGGTGCACACATTTCCATGTTTACACAGATATCGTCATAGACATTTACATGTTTATAGAGATAGCGGTGTAGTTATTTCCATGTTTATACAGATAGCGGTGTAGATATTTCCAGGTTCCTACAGATGGCGGTGTAGATGATTCCATGCTCATACATATGGCGGTGTAGATATTTCCATGTTCCTATAGATGGTGGTGTAGATATTTCCATGTTCGTACAGATGGCGGTGTAGTTATTTCCAAGTTTCTACAGATAGCGGTGTAGTTATTTCCATGTTTATAGAGATAGCAGTGTAGATATCTCCATTGATATACAGATAGCTGTGTAGATATATCCATGTTCATACAGATAGCGGTGTAGACATTTCCATGTTTACACAGATATCGTCGTAGATATTTACATGTTTATAGAGATAGCGGTGTAGTTATTTCCATGTTAATACAGATAGCTGTGTAGATATTTCCATGTTTATACAGATAGCGGTGTAGATATTTCCATCTTAATGCAGATGGCGGTGTAGATATTTCCATGTTCATAAAGATGGCGGTGCAGATATTACCGTGTTCATACAGATAGTGGTGTAGATATTTCCATGTTAATAGAGATAGCTGTGTAGATAATTCCACCTTCATAGAGATGGCGGTGTAGATATTTCTATGTTCATACAGAGTTCGGTGGAGATATTTCCATGTTTATAGAGATGGCGGTGCAGATATTTCCATGTTTATACAGAAAGCAGTGTAGATATTTCCATGTTTACACAGATAGCGGTATAGACCTTTCCATGTTTACACAGATGGCTTTGAAGATATTTACATGTTTATAGAGATAGCGGTGTAGTTATTTCCATGTTTATACAGATAGTTCTGAAGTTATTTCCATGTATACACAGATAGCGGTGTGGATATTTCGATTTTTATACAGATAGCTCTGTAGATATTTCCATCTTAATAGAGATGGCGGTGCAGATATTTCCATGTTCCTACAGATGGCGGTGTAGATATTTCCATGTACATACAGTTAGCGGTGTAGATATTTCCATGTTCATACAGATGGCGGTGAAGATATTTCCATGTTCATACAGATGGCGGTGTAGATATTTCCATGTTCATAGAGATGGCGGTGTAGATATTTCCATGTTCCTACAGATGGCGGTGTAGATATTTCCACGTTCATACAGATAGCGGTGTAGTTATTTCCATGTTTATAGAGAAAGCTGTGTAGATATTTCCATGTATATGCAGATAGGTGTGTAGATATTTCCATGTTCATACAGATAGCGTTGTAGATATTTCCAGGTTGATAAAGATAGCGGTGTAGATATTTGCATGTTCATACTGGTAGCGGTGTAGATATTTCCATGTTCGTACAGATAGCGGTGTATTTATTTCCATGTTTATACAGATGGCGGTGTAGTTATTTCCATTTTTATAGTGAATGCGGTCTAGATATTTCCATGTTTATAGAGATATTGGCGTAGTTATTTCCTAGTTTATAGAGAGATCGGTGTAGATATTTCCATGTTTATACAGATAGCGGTGTAGATATTTCCATGTTTATACAGATAGCGGTGTAGAAATTTACATGTTTATGGAGATGGCGGTCTAGATATTTTCTTGTTTATACAGATAGCGGTGTAGATATTTCCATGTTCATACAGATAGCGGTGTAGATATTTCCATGTTCATACAGTTAGCGGTGTAGATATTTCTATGTTCATACAAAGGGCGGTGTAGTTATTTCCATGTTCATATATATCGCAGTGAAGATATTTACATGTTCAAAGAGATGGTGGTGCAGGTATTTCCATGTTCATAGAGATGGCGGTGTAGATATTACCATTCTCATAGACATGGCGGTGTAATTTCCATGTTCATACAGATGGCCGTGTAGATATTTCCATGTTTATAGAGATGGCGGTGTAGATATTTCCATGTTTATGCAGAGTTCGCTTTAGATATTTCCATGTTTACACAGATAGCGGTGTAGATATTTCCATGTTGATACACATTGCGGTTTAGATATTTCCAAGTTTATAGAGATAGCGGTGTAGATATTTCCATGTTTATAATGATAGCGTTGTGGATATTTCCATGTTTATACAGATAGCGGTATAGATATTTCCATGTTTATACAGATGGCGGTGTAGATCTTTCCATGTTTATAGAGATGGCGGACTAGATATTTCCATGTTTATAGAGATAGTGGTGTAGTTATTTTCAGGTTTATAGAGAGAGCGGTGTAGATATTTCCATGTTTATACAGATTGTGGTGTAGTTATTTTCATGTTTATAGAAAGAGCAGTGTAGATATTTCCATTGATATACAGATATCGGTGTAGATATTTCCATGTTCATACAGATAGCGGTGTAGATATTTGCATGTTCATACAGATAGCGGTGTAGATATTTCCATGTTCATAGAGATAGCGGTGTAGTTATTTCCATGTTTATACAGAGGGCGGTGTAGTTATTTCCATGTTTATAGTGAATGCGGTCTAGATATTTCCATGTTTATAGAGATAGTGGTGTAGTTATTTCCAAGTTTATAGAGAGATCGGTGTAGATATTTCCATGTTTATACAGATAGCGGTGTAAATATTTCCATGTTTATACAGATAGCGGTGTAGAAATTTACATTTTTATAGAGATGGCGGTCTAGATATTTTCTTGTTTATACAGATAGCGGTGTAGATATTTCCATGTTTATACAGATGGCGGTGTAGATATTTACATGTTTATAGACATGGCGGTCTAGATATTTTCTTGTTTATACAGATAGCGGTGTAGATATTTCCATGTTTATAGAGATAGCGGTGTAGATATTTCCAATTTTATACAGATAGCAGTGTAGATATTTCCATGTTCATACATATAGCGGTGCACACATTTCCATGTTTACACAGATATCGTCATAGATATTTACATGTTTATAGAGATAGCGGTGTAGTTATTTCCATGTTTATACAGATAGCGGTGTAGATATTTCCAGGTTCCTACAGATGGCGGTGTAGATGATTCCATGCTCATACATATGGCGGTGTAGATATTTCCATGTTCCTACAGATGGTGGTGTAGATATTTCCATGTTCGTACAGATGGCGGTGTAGTTATTTCCAAGTTTCTACAGATAGCGGTGTAGTTATTTCCATGTTTATAGAGATAGCAGTGTAGATATTTCCATTGATATACAGATAGCTGTGTAGATATATCCATGTTCATACAGATAGCGGTGTAGATATTTTCATGTTTATAATGATAGCGGTATACATATTTCCATGTTTATACAGATGGCGGTGTAGGTCTTTCCATATTTATAGAGATGGCGGTCTAGATATTTCCATGTTTATAGAGATAGTGGTGTAGTTATTTTCAAGTTTATAGAGAGATCGGTGTAGATATTTCCATGTTTATTCAGATTGTGGTGTAGATACTTTCATGTTTATAGAAATAGCATTGTACATATTTCCATTGATATACAGATAGCGGTGTAGATATTTCCATGTTCATCCAGATGGTGGTGTAGATATATCCATGTTCATACCAATGGCCGTGAAGATATTTCCATGTTCATACAGATGTCGGTGTAGATATTTCCATGTTCATACCAATGACAGTGTAGATATTTCCATGTTTATAGAGATGTCGATGTAGATATTTCCATGTTCATACAGATGGTGGTGTAGATATTTCCATGTTCATACAAATGGCGGTGTAGATATTTCCATGTTCATAGAGATGTCTGTGTAGATATTTCCATGTTTATACAGATGTCGGTGTAGATATTTCCATGTTTATAGAGATGGCGGTGTAGATATTTCCCTGTTCCAACAGATGCCGGTGTAGATGATTCCATGCTCATACAGATGGCGGTGTAGATATTTCCATGTTCCTATAGATGGCGGTGTAGATATTTCCATGTTCATACAGATGGCGGTGTAGATATTTCCAAGTTTATACAGATAGCAGTGAAGTTATTTCCATGTTTATACAGAGTTCGGTTTAGATATTTCCATGTTTACACAGATAGCGGTGTAGATATTTCCATGTTGATACACACTGCGGTGTAGATATTTCCAAGTTTATAGAGATAGCGTTGTAGATATTTCCATGTTTATAATGATAGCATTGTAGATATTTCCATGTTTATACAGATAGCGGTATAGATATTTCCATGTTTCTACAGATGGCGGTATAGATATTTCCATGTTTATAGAGATGGCGATCTAGATATTTCCATGTTTACACAGATTGTGGTGTAGTTATTTTCATGTTTATAGAAATAGCAGTGTAGATATTTCCATTCATATACAGATAGCTGTGTAGATATTTCCATGTTTATACAGATAGCGGTGCGGATATTTCCATGTTTATACAGATAGTTGGCCAGATATTTCCATGTTTATACAGATAGCGGTGTAGATATTTCCATCTTCATACAGATGGCGCTGTAGATATCTCCATGTTCGTACAGATGGCGGTGTAGATATTTCCATGTTCATACAGATAGCGGTGTAGATATTTCCATGTTCATACAGATGGCGGTGTAGATATTTCTATGTTTATAGAGATGGCGGTGTAGATATTCCCATGTTCATACAGATGGCGGTGTAGATATTTCCATGTTCCTACAGATGGCGGAGTAGATATTTCCATGTTCATACAGATGGCATTGTAGATATTTCCAAGTTTATAGAGATAGCGGTGTATTTATTTCCATGTTTATAGAGAAAGCTGTGTGGATATTTCCATGTGTATGCAGATAGCTGTGTAGATATTTCGATGTTCTTACAGATAGCGTTGTAGATATTTCCATGTTCATACAGATAGTGGTGTAGATATTTCCATGTTCGTGCAGATAGTGGTGTAGATATTTCCATGTTCATACAGATAGCGGTGTAGTTATTTCCATATTCATACAGATATCGGTGTAGATATTTCCATGTTCATACAGTTAGCGGTGTAGATATTTCCATGTTCATGCAGATAGCGGTGTAGATATTTCCATGTTCATACAGATGGCGGTGTAGATATTTCCAAGTTTATACAGATAGCGGTGTAGTTATTTCCATGTTCATAGAGATGGCGGTGTACATATTTCCATGTTTATACAGATGGCGGTGTAGATATATCCATGTTCATAGAGATGGCGGTGTAGATATTTCCATGTTCCTACAGATGGCGGTGTAGATATTTCCATGTTCATACAGATAGCGGTGTAGATATTTCCATGTTTATAGAGAAAGCTGTATAGATATTTCCATGTATGTGCAGATAGCTGTGTAGATATTTCCATGTTCATACAGATAGCGGTGTAGATATTTCCATGTTCATACAGAGGGCGGTGTATTTATTTCCATTTTTATAGTGAATGCGGTCTAGATATTTCCATGTTTATAGAGATATTGGCGTAGTTATTTCCTAGTTTATAGAGAGATCGTTGTAGATATTTCCATGTTTATACAGATAGCGGTGTAGATATTTCCATGTTTATACAGATAGCGGTGTAGAAATTTACATGTTTATGGAGATGGCGGTCTAGATATTTTCTTGTTTATACAGATAGCGGTGAAGATATTTCCATGTTCATACAGATAGCGGTGTAGATACTTCCATGTTCATACAGTTAGCGGTGTAGATATTTCTATGTTCATACAAAGGGCGGTGTAGTTATTTCCATGTTCATATATATGGCAGTGAAGACATTTACATGTTCAAAGAGATGGTGGTGCAGGTATTTCCATGTTCATAGAGATGGCGGTGTAGATATTACCATTCTCATAGACATGGCGGTGTAATTTCCATGTTCATACAGATGGCCGTGTAGATATTTCCATGTTTATAGAGATGGCGGTGTAGATATTTCCATGTTTATGCAGAGTTCGCTTTAGATATTTCCATGTTTACACAGATAGCGGTGTAGATATTTCCATGTTGATACACATGGCGGTGTAGATATTTCCAAGTTTATAGAGATAGCGGTGTAGATATTTCCATGTTTATAATGATAGCGTTGTAGATATTTCCATGTTTATACAGATAGCGGTATAGATATTTCCATGTTTATACAGATGGCGGTGTAGATCTTTCCATGTTTATAGAGATGGCGGACTAGATATTTCCATGTTTATAGAGATAGTGGTGTAGTTATTTTCAGGTTTATAGAGAGAGCGGTGTAGATATTTCCATGTTTATACAGATTGTGGTGTAGTTATTATCATGTTTATAGAAAGAGCAGTGTAGATATTTCCATTGATATACAGATATCGGTGTAGATATTTCCATGTTCATACAGATAGCGGTGTAGATATTTCCACGTTTATAGAGATCGCGGTGCAATTATTTCCATGTTCATACAGATGGCGGTGTAGGTATTTCCATGTTTATAGAGATGGCAGTGTAGATATTTTCATGTTTACACAGATGGCGGTGTAGATATTTCCATGTTTACACAGATAGCGGTGTAGACATTTCCATGTTTACACAGGTAGCGGTATGGATGTTTCCAAGTGTATGCAGATAGCGGTGTAGATATTTCCATGTTTATACAGATAGCGGTGCGGATATTTCCATTGTTATACAGATAGTTGGCCATATATTTCCATGTTTATACAGATAGCGGTGTAGATATTTCCATCTTCATACAGATGGCGCTGTAGATATCTCCATGTTCGTACAGATGGCGGTGTAGATATTTCCATGTTCATATAGATGGCGGTGTAGATATTTCAAAGTTTATAGAGATAGTGCTGTAGTTACTTCCATATTTATAGAGAAATCTGTGTAGATATTTCCATGTTCATCCAGATGCCGGTGTAGATATATCCATGTTCATACAGATGGCGGTGAAGATATTTCCATGTTCATACAGATAGCGGTGTAGATAATTCCATGTTCATACAGTTAGCGGTGTAGATATTTCTATGTTCATACAAAGGGCGGTGTAGCTATTTCCATGTTCATATATATGGCAGTGAAGATATTTACATGTTCAAAGAGATGGTGGTGCAGGTATTTCCATGTTCATAGAGATGGCGGTGTAGATATTACCATTCTCATAGACATGGCGGTGTAATTTCCATGTTCATACAGATGGCCGTGTAGATATTTCCATGTTTATAGAGATGGCGGTGTAGATATTTCCATGTTTATGCAGAGTTCGCTTTAGATATTTCCATGTTTACACAGATAGCGGTGTAGATATTTCCATGTTGATACACATTGCGGTGTAGATATTTCCAAGTTTATAGAGATAGCGGTGTAGATATTTCCATGTTTATAATGATAGCGTTGTAGATATTTCCATGTTTATACAGATAGCGGTATAGATATTTCCATGTTTATACAGATGGCGGTGTAGATCTTTCCATGTTTATAGAGATGGCCGACTAGATATTTCCATGTTTATAGAGATAGTGGTGTAGTTATTTTCAGGTTTATAGAGAGAGCGGTGTAGATATTTCCATGTTTATACAGATTGTGGTGTAGTTATTTTCATGTTTATAGAAAGAGCAGTGTAGATATTTCCATTGATATACAGATATCGGTGTAGATATTTCCGTGTTCATACAGATAGCGGTGTAGATATTTGCATGTTCATACAGATAGCGGTGTAGATATTTCCATGTTCATAGAGATAGCGGTGTAGTTATTTCCATGTTTATACAGAGGGCGGTGTAGTTATTTCCATGTTTATAGTGAATGCGGTCTAGATATTTCCATGTTTATAGAGATAGTGGTGTAGTTATTTCCAAGTTTATAGAGAGATCGGTGTAGATATTTCCATGTTTATACAGATAGCGGTGTAAATATTTCCATGTTTATACAGATAGCGGTGTAGAAATTTACATTTTTATAGAGATGGCGGTCTAGATATTTTCTTGTTTATACAGATAGCGGTGTAGATATTTCCATGTTTATACAGATGGCGGTGTAGATATTTACATGTTTATAGACATGGCAGTCTATTTTCTTGTTTATACAGATATCGGTGTAGATATTTCCATGTTTATAGAGATAGCGGTGTAGATATTTCCAATTTTATACAGATAGCAGTGTAGATATTTCCATGTTCATACAGATAGCGGTGCACACATTTCCATGTTTACACAGATATCGTCGTAGATATTTACATGTTTATAGAGATAGCGGTGTAGTTATTTCCATGTTTATACAGATAGCGGTGTAGATATTTCCATGTTCCTACAGATGGCGGTGTAGATGATTCCATGCTCATACATATGGCGGTGTAGATATTTCCATGTTCCTACAGATGGTGGTGTAGATATTTCCATGTTCGTACAGATGGCGGTGTAGTTATTTCCAAGTTTAGACAGATAGCGGTGTAGTTACTTCCATGTTTATAGAGATAGCAGTGTAGATATTTCCACTGATATACAGATAGCTGTGTAGATATAACCATGTTCATACAGATAGCGGTGTAGATATTTCCATGTTTATACAGATAGCGTTGTAGATATTTCCATGTTTATACAGATAGCGGTGTAGATATTTCCATCTTTATACAGATAGCGGTGTAGAAATTTAAATGTTTATAGAGAAGGTGGTCTACATATTTTCTTGTTTATACAGATAGCGGTGTAGATATTTCCATGTTTGTACAGATGGCGGTGTAGATATTTACATGTTTATAGACATGGCAGTCTAGATATTTTCTTGTTTATACAGATAGCGGTGTAGATATTTCCATGTTTATAGAGTTAGCGGTGTAGATATTTCCAATTTTATACAGATAGCAGTGTAGATATTTCCATGTTCATACAGATAGCGGTGTAGACATTTCCATGTTTACACAGATATCATCGTAGATATTTACATGTTTATAGAGATAGCGGTGTAGTTATTTCCATGTTTATACAGATAGCGGTGTAGATATTTCCATGTTTATACAGATAGCGGTGTAGATATTTCCATCTTAATGCAGATGTCGGTGTAGATATTTCCATGTTCATAAAGATGGCGGTGCAGATATTTCCATGTTCATACAGATAGTGGTGTAGATATTTCCATGTTAATAGAGATAGCTGTATAGATAATTCCACCTTCATAGAGATGGCGGTGTAGATATTTCTATGTTCATACAGAGTTCGGTGTAGATATTTCCATGTTTATAGAGATGGCGGTGCAGATATTTCCATGTTTATACAGAAAGCAGTGTAGATATTTCCATGTTTACACAGATAGGGGTATAGACCTTTCCATGTTTACACAGATGGCTTTGTAGGTGTTTACATGTTTATAGAGATAGCTGTGTAGTTATTTCCATGTTTATACAGATAGTGCTGAAGTTATTTCCATGTTTACACAGATAGCGGTGTGGATATTTCCATTTTTATACAGATATCTCTGTAGATATTTCCATCTTAATAGAGATGGCGGTGCAGATATTTCCATGTTCCTACAGATGGCGGTGTAGATATTTCCATGTACATACAGTTAGCGGTGTAGATATTTCCATGTTCATACAGATGGCGGTGAAGTTATTTCCATGTTCATACAGATGGCGGTGTAGATATTTCCATGTTCATAGAGATGGCGGTGTAGATATTTCCATGTTCCTACAGATGGCGGTGTAGATATTTCCACGTTCATACAGATAGCGGTGTAGTTATTTCCATGTTTATAGAGAAAGCTGTGTAGATATTTCCATGTATATGCAGATAGGTGTGTAGATATTTCCATGTTCATACAGAAAGCCTTGTAGATATTTCCAGGTTGATACAGATAGCGGTGTAGATATTTGCACGTTCATACAGGTAGCGGTGTAGATATTTCCATGTTCATACAGATAGCGGTGTATTTATTTCCATGTTTATACAGATGGCGGTGTAGTTATTTCCATTTTTATAGTGAATGCGGTCTAGATATATCCATGTTTATAGAGATATTGGCGTAGTTATTTCCTAGTTTATAGAGAGATCGGTGTAGATATTTCCATGTTTATACAGATAGCGGTGTAGATATTTCCATGTTTATACAGATAGCGGTGTAGAAATTTACATGTTTATGGAGATGGCGGTCTAGATATTTTCTTGTTTATACAGATAGCGGTGTAGATATTTCCATGTTCATACAGATAGCGGTGTAGATATTTCCATGTTCATACAGTTAGCGGTGTAGATATTTCTATGTTCATACAAAGGGCGGTGTAGTTATTTCCATGTTCATATATATGGCAGTGAAGATATTTACATGTTCAAAGAGATGGTGGTGCAGGTATTTCCATGTTCATAGAGATGGCGGTGTAGATATTACCATTCTCATAGACATGGCGGTGTAATTTCCATGTTCATACAGATGGCCGTGTAGATATTTCCATGTTTATAGAGATGGCGGTGTAGATATTTCCATGTTTATGCAGAGTTCGCTTTAGATATTTCCATGTTTACCCAGATAGCGGTGTAGATATTTCCATGTTGATACACATTGCGGTGTAGATATTTCCAAGTTTATAGAGATAGCGGTGTAGATATTTCCATGTTTATAATGATAGCGTTGTAGATATTTCCATGTTTATACAGATAGCGGTATAGATATTTCCATGTTTATACAGATGGCGGTGTAGATCTTTCCATGTTTATAGAGATGGCGGACTAGATATTTCCATGTTTATAGAGATAGTGGTGTAGTTATTTTCAGGTTTATAGAGAGAGCGGTGTAGATATTTCCATGTTTATACAGATTGTGGTGTAGTTATTTTCATGTTTATAGAAAGAGCAGTGTAGATATTTCCATTGATATACAGATATCGGTGTAGATATTTCCATGTTCATACAGATAGTGGTGTAGATATTTGCATGTTCATACAGATAGCGGTGTAGATATTTCCATGTTCATAGAGATAGCGGTGTAGTTATTTCCATGTTTATACAGAGGGCGGTGTAGTTATTTCCATGTTTATAGTGAATGCGGTCTAGATATTTCCATGTTTATAGAGATAGTGGTGTAGTTATTCCCAAGTTTATAGAGAGATCGGTGTAGATATTTCCAAGTTTATACAGATAGCGGTGTAAATATTTCCATGTTTTTACAGATAGCGGTGTAGAAATTTACATTTTTATAGAGATGGCGGTCTAGATATTTTCTTGTTTATACAGATAGCGGTGTAGATATTTCCATGTTTATACAGATGGCGGTGTAGATATTTACATGTTTATAGACATGGCGGTCTAGATATTTTCTTGTTTATACAGATAGCGGTGTAGATATTTCCATGTTTATAGAGTTAGCGGTGTAGATATTTCCAATTTTATACAGATAGCAGTGTAGATATTTCCATGTTCATACAGATAGCGGTGTAGACATTTCCATGTTTACACAGATATCGTCGTAGATATTTACATGTTTATAGAGATAGCGGTGTAGTTATTTCCATGTTTATACAGATAGCAGTGTAGATATTTCCATGTTTATACAGATAGCGGTGTAGATATTTCCATGTTTATACAGATAGCGGTGTAGAAATTTACACGTTTATGGAGATGGCGGTCTAGATATTTTCTTGTTTATACAGATAGCGGTGTAGATATTTCCATGTTCATACAGATAGCGGTGTAGATATTTCCATGTTCATACAGTTAGCGGTGTAGATATTTCTATGTTCATACAAAGGGCGGTGTAGTTATTTCCATGTTCATATATATGGCAGTGAAGATATTTACATGTTCAAAGAGATGGTGGTGCAGGTATTTCCATGTTCATAGAGATGGCGGTGAAGATATTACCATTCTCATAGACATGGCGGTGTAATTTCCATGTTCATACAGATGGCCGTGTAGATATTTCCATGTTTATAGAGATGGCGGTGTAGATATTTCCATGTTTATGCAGAGTTCGCTTTAGATATTTCCATGTTTACCCCGATAGCGGTGTAGGTATTTCCATGTTGATACACATTGCGGTGTAGATATTTCCAAGTTTATAGAGATAGCGGTGTAGATATTTCCATGTTTATAATGATAGCGTTGTAGATATTTCCATGTTTATACAGATAGCGGTATAGATATTTCCATGTTTATACAGATGGCGGTGTAGATCTTTCCATGTTTATAGAGATGGCGGACTAGATATTTCCATGTTTATAGAGATAGTGGTGTAGTTATTTTCAGGTTTATAGAGAGAGCGGTGTAGATATTTCCTTGTTTATACAGATTGTGGTGTAGTTATTTTCATGTTTATAGAAAGAGCAGTGTAGATATTTCCATTGACATACAGATATCGGTGTAGATATTTTCATGTTCATACAGATAGCGGTGTAGATATTTGCATGTTCATACAGATAGCGGTGTAGATATTTCCATGTTCATAGAGATAGCGGTGTAGTTATTTCCATGTTTATACAGAGGGCGGTGTAGTTATTTCCATGTTTATAGTGAATACGGTCTAGATATTTCCATGTTTATAGAGATAGTGGTGTAGTTATTTCCAAGTTTATAGAGAGATCGGTGTAGATATTTCCATGTTTATACAGATAGCGGTGTAAATATTTCCATGTTTATACAGATAGCAGTGTAGAAATTTACATTTTTATAGAGATGGCGGTCTAGATATTTTCTTGTTTATACAGATAGCGGTGTAGATATTTCCATGTTTATACAGATGGCGGTGTAGATATTTACATGTTTATAGACATGGCGGTCTAGATATTTTCTTGTTTATACAGATAGCGGTGTAGATATTTCCATGTTTATAGAGATAGCGGTGTAGATATTTCCAATTTTATACAGATAGCAGTGTAGATATTTCCATGTTCATACAGATAGCGGTGCACACATTTCCATGTTTACACAGATATCGTCATAGACATTTACATGTTTATAGAGATAGCGGTGTAGTT
The DNA here is from genome assembly GCF_029281585.2 of Gorilla gorilla gorilla. Classification (NCBI taxonomy): domain Eukaryota; kingdom Metazoa; phylum Chordata; class Mammalia; order Primates; family Hominidae; genus Gorilla; species Gorilla gorilla. The sequence goes on along the minus strand of NC_073244.2, from coordinate 262,707 downwards.
ATTTCCATGTTTATACAGATAGCGGTGTAGATATTTCCAGGTTCCTACAGATGGTGGTGTAGATATTTCCATGTTCGTACAGATGGCGGTGTAGTTATTTCCAAGTTTCTACAGATAGCGGTGTAGTTATTTCCATGTTTATAGAGATAGCAGTGTAGATATCTCCATTGATATACAGATAGCTGTGTAGATATATCCATGTTCATACAGATAGCGGTGTAGATATTTCCATGTTTATAGAGATAGCGGTGTAGATATTACCATGTTCATACAGATAGCGGTGTAGACATTTCCATGTTTACACAGATATCGTCGTAGATATTTACATGTTTATAGAGATAGCGGTGTAGTTATTTCCATGTTAATACAGATAGCTGTGTAGATATTTCCATGTTTATACAGATAGCGGTGTAGATATTTCCATCTTAATGCAGATGGCGGTGTAGATATTTCCATGTTCATAAAGATGGCGGTGCAGATATTTCCATGTTCATACAGATAGTGGTGTAGATATTTCCATGTTAATAGAGATAGCTGTGTAGATATTTCCACCTTCATAGAGATGGCGGTGTAGATATTTCTATGTTCATACAGTGTTCGGTGTAGATATTTCCATGTTTATAGAGATGGCGGTGCAGATATTTCCATGTTTATACAGAAAGCAGTGTAGATATTTCCATGTTTACACAGATAGCGGTATAGACCTTTCCATGTTTACACAGATGGCTTTGTAGATATTTACATGTTTATAGAGATAGCGGTGTAGTTATTTCCATGTTTATACAGATAGTTCTGAAGTTATTTCCATGTTTACACAGATAGCGGTGTGGATATTTCCATTTTTATACAGATAGCTCTGTAGATATTTCCATCTTAATAGAGATGGCGGGGCAGATATTTCCATGTTCCTACAGATGGCGGTGTAGATATTTCCATGTACATACAGTTAGCGGTGTAGATATTTCCATGTTCATACAGATGGCGGTGAAGATATTTCCATGTTCATACAGATGGCGGTGTAGATATTTCCATGTTCATAGAGATGGCGGTGTAGATATTTCCATGTTCCTACAGATGGCGGTGTAGATATTTCCACGTTCATACAGATAGCGGTGTAGTTATTTCCATGTTTATAGAGAAAGCTGTGTAGATATTTCCATGTATATGCAGATAGGTGTGTAGATATTTCCATGTTCATACAGATAGCGTTGTAGATATTTCCAGGTTGATACAGATAGCGGTGTAGATATTTGCATGTTCATACTGGTAGCGGTGTAGATATTTCCATGTTCGTACAGATAGCGGTGTATTTATTTCCATGTTTATACAGATGGCGGTGTAGTTATTTCCATTTTTATAGTGAATGCGGTCTAGATATTTCCATGTTTATAGAGATATTGGCGTAGTTATTTCCTAGTTTATAGAGAGATCGGTGTAGATATTTCCATGTTTATACAGATAGCGGTGTAGATATTTCCATGTTTATACAGATAGCGGTGTAGAAATTTACACGTTTATGGAGATGGCGGTCTAGATATTTTCTTGTTTACCCAGATAGCGGTGTAGATAATTCCATGTTGATACACATTGCGGTGTAGATATTTCCAAGTTTATAGAGATAGCGGTGTAGATATTTCCATGTTTATAATGATAGCGTTGTAGATATTTCCATGTTTATACAGATAGCGGTATAGATATTTCCATGTTTATACAGATGGCGGTGTAGATCTTTCCATGTTTATAGAGATGGCGGACTAGATATTTCCATGTTTATAGAGATAGTGGTGTAGTTATTTTCAGGTTTATAGAGAGAGCGGTGTAGATATTTCCATGTTTATACAGATTGTGGTGTAGTTATTTTCATGTTTATAGAAAGAGCAGTGTAGATATTTCCATTGATATACAGATATCGGTGTAGATATTTCCATGTTCATACAGATAGCGGTGTAGATATTTGCATGTTCATACAGATAGCGGTGTAGATATTTCCATGTTCATAGAGATAGCGGTGTAGTTATTTCCATGTTTATACAGAGGGCGGTGTAGTTATTTCCATGTTTATAGTGAATACGGTCTAGATATTTCCATGTTTATAGAGATAGTGGTGTAGTTATTTCCAAGTTTATAGAGAGATCAGTGTAGATATTTCCATGTTTATACAGATAGCGGTGTAAATATTTCCATGTTTATACAGATAGCAGTGTAGAAATTTACATTTTTATAGAGATGGCGGTCTAGATATTTTCTTGTTTATACAGATAGCGGTGTAGATATTTCCATGTTTATACAGATGGCGGTGTAGATATTTACATGTTTATAGACATGGCGGTCTAGATATTTTCTTGTTTATACAGATAGCGGTGTAGATATTTCCATGTTTATAGAGATAGCGGTGTAGATATTTCCAATTTTATACAGATAGCAGTGTAGATATTTCCATGTTCATACAGATAGCGGTGCACACATTTCCATGTTTACACAGATATCATCATAGACATTTACATGTTTATAGAGATAGCGGTGTAGTTATTTCCATGTTTATACAGATAGCGGTGTAGATATTTCCAGGTTCCTACAGATGGCGGTGTAGATGATTCCATGCTCATACATATGGCGGTGTAGATATTTCCATGTTCCTACAGATGGTGGTGTAGATATTTCCATGTTCGTACAGATGGCGGTGTAGTTATTTCCAAGTTTCTACAGATAGCGGTGTAGTTATTTCCATGTTTATAGAGATAGCAGTGTAGATATTTCCATTGATATACAGATAGCTGTGTAGATATATCCATGTTCATACAGATAGCGGTGTAGATATTTTCATGTTTATAATGATAGCGGTATACATATTTCCATGTTTATACAGGTGGCGGTGTTGGTCTTTCCATATTTATAGAGATGGCGGTCTAGATATTTCCATGTTTATAGAGATAGTGGTGTAGTTATTTTCAAGTTTATAGAGAGATCGGTGTAGATATTTCCATGTTTATTCAGATTGTGGTGTAGATACTTTCATGTTTATAGAAATAGCATTGTACATATTTCCATTGATATACAGATAGCGGTGTAGATATTTCCATGTTCATCCAGATGGTGGTGTAGATATATCCATGTTCATACCAATGGCCGTGAAGATATTTCCATGTTCATACAGATGTCGGTGTAGATATTTCCATGTTCATACCAATGACAGTGTAGATATTTCCATGTTTATAGAGATGTCGATGTAGATATTTCCATGTTCATACAGATGGTGGTGTAGATATTTCCATGTTCATACAAATGGCGGTGTAGATATTTCCATGTTCATAGAGATGTCTGTGTAGATATTTCCATGTTTATACAGATGTCGGTGTAGATATTTCCATGTTTATAGAGATGGCGGTGTAGATATTTCCCTGTTCCAACAGATGGCGGTGTAGATGATTCCATGCTCATACAGATGGCGGTGTAGATATTTCCATGTTCCTATAGATGGCGGTGTAGATATTTCCATGTTCATACAGATGGCGGTGTAGATATTTCCAAGTTTATACAGATAGCAGTGAAGTTATTTCCATGTTTATACAGAGTTCGGTTTAGATATTTCCATGTTTACACAGATAGCGGTGTAGATATTTCCATGTTGATACACACTGCGGTGTAGATATTTCCAAGTTTATAGAGATAGCGTTGTAGATATTTCCATGTTTATAATGAAAGCATTGTAGATATTTCCATGTTTATACAGATAGCGGTATAGATATTTCCATGTTTCTACAGATGGCGGTATAGATATTTCCATGTTTATAGAGATGGCGATCTAGATATTTCCATGTTTACACAGATTGTGGTGTAGTTATTTTCATGTTTATAGAAATAGCAGTGTAGATATTTCCATTGATATACAGATAGCTGTGTAGATATTTCCATGTTCATACAGATAGTGGTGTAGATATTTCCATGTTCATACAGATGGCGGTGTAGATATTTCTATGTTTATAGAGATGGCGGTGTAGATATTCCCATGTTCATACAGATGGCGGTGTAGATATTTCCATGTTCCTACAGATGGCGGAGTAGATATTTCCATGTTCATACAGATGGCGTTGTAGATATTTCCAAGTTTATAGAGATAGCGGTGTATTTATTTCCATGTTTATAGAGAAAGCTGTGTGGATATTTCCATGTGTATGCAGATAGCTGTGTAGATATTTCGATGTTCTTACAGATAGCGTTGTAGATATTTCCATGTTCATACAGATAGTGGTGTAGATATTTCCATGTTCGTGCAGATAGTGGTGTAGATATTTCCATGTTCATACAGATAGCGGTGTAGTTATTTCCATATTCATACAGATATCGGTGTAGATATTTCCATGTTCATACAGTTAGCGGTGTAGATATTTCCATGTTCATGCAGATAGCGGTGTAGATATTTCCATGTTCATACAGATGGCGGTGTAGATATTTCCAAGTTTATACAGATAGCGGTGTAGTTATTTCCATGTTCATAGAGATGGTGGTGTACATATTTCCATGTTTATACAGATGGCGGTGTAGATATTTCCATGTTCATAGAGATGGCGGTGTAGATATTTCCATGTTCCTACAGATGGCGGTGTAGATATTTCCATGTTCATACAGATAGCGGTGTAGATATTTCCATGTTTATAGAGAAAGCTGTATAGATATTTCCATGTATGTGCAGATAGCTGTGTAGATATTTCCATGTTCATACAGATAGCGGTGTAGATATTTCCATGTTCATACAGAGGGCGGTGTATTTATTTCCATTTTTATAGTGAATGCGGTCTAGATATTTCCATGTTTATAGAGATATTGGCGTAGATATTTCCTAGTTTATAGAGAGATCGTTGTAGATATTTCCATGTTTATACAGATAGCGGTGTAGATATTTCCATGTTTATACAGATAGCGGTGTAGAAATTTACATGTTTATGGAGATGGCGGTCTAGATATTTTCTTGTTTATACAGATAGCGGTGAAGATATTTCCATGTTCATACAGATAGCGGTGTAGATACTTCCATGTTCATACAGTTAGCGGTGTAGATATTTCTATGTTCATACAAAGGGCGGTGTAGTTATTTCCATGTTCATATATATGGCAGTGAAGATATTTACATGTTCAAAGAGATGGTGGTGCAGGTATTTCCATGTTCATAGAGATGGCGGTGTAGATATTACCATTCTCATAGACATGGCGGTGTAATTTCCATGTTCATACAGATGGCTGTGTAGATATTTCCATGTTTATAGAGATGGCGGTGTAGATATTTCCATGTTTATGCAGAGTTCGCTTTAGATATTTCCATGTTTACACAGATAGCGGTGTAGATATTTCCATGTTGATACACATTGCGGTGTAGATATTTCCAAGTTTATAGAGATAGCGGTGTAGATATTTCCATGTTTATAATGATAGCGTTGTAGATATTTCCATGTTTATACAGATAGCGGTATAGATATTTCCATGTTTATACAGATGTCGGTGTAGATCTTTCCATGTTTATAGAGATGGCGGACTAGATATTTCCATGTTTATAGAGATAGTGGTGTAGTTATTTTCAGGTTTATAGAGAGAGCGGTGTAGATATTTCCATGTTTATACAGATTGTGGTGTAGTTATTTTCATGTTTATAGAAAGAGCAGTGTAGATATTTCCATTGATATACAGATATCGGTGTAGATATTTCCATGTTCATACAGATAGCGGTGTAGATATTTCCACGTTTATAGAGATCGCGGTGCAATTATTTCCATGTTCATACAGATGGCGGTGTAGGTATTTCCATGTTTATAGAGATGGCAGTGTAGATATTTTCATGTTTACACAGATGGCGGTGTAGATATTTCCATGTTTACACAGATAGTGGTGTAGACATTTCCATGTTTACACAGGTAGCGGTATGGATGTTTCCAAGTGTATGCAGATAGCGGTGTAGATATTTCCATGTTTATACAGATAGCGGTGCGGATATTTCCATGTTTATACAGATAGTTGGCCAGATATTTCCATGTTTATACAGATAGCGGTGTAGATATTTCCATCTTCATACAGATGGCGCTGTAGATATCTCCATGTTCGTACAGATGGCGGTGTAGATATTTCCATGTTCATATAGATGGCGGTGTAGATATTTCAAAGTTTATAGAGATAGTGCTGTAGTTACTTCCATATTTATAGAGAAATCTGTGTAGATATTTCCATGTTCATCCAGATGCCGGTGTAGATATATCCATGTTCATACAGATGGCGGTGAAGATATTTCCATGTTCATACAGATAGCGGTGTAGATATTTCCATGTTCATACAGTTAGCGGTGTAGATATTTCTATGTTCATACAAAGGGCGGTGTAGCTATTTCCATGTTCATATATATGGCAGTGAAGATATTTACATGTTCAAAGAGATGGTGGTGCAGGTATTTCCATGTTCATAGAGATGGCGGTGTAGATATTACCATTCTCATAGACATGGCGGTGTAATTTCCATGTTCATACAGATGGCCGTGTAGATATTTCCATGTTTATAGAGATGGCGGTGTAGATATTTCCATGTTTATGCAGAGTTCGCTTTAGATATTTCCATGTTTACACAGATAGCGGTGTAGATATTTCCATGTTGATACACATTGCGGTGTAGATATTTCCAAGTTTATAGAGATAGCGGTGTAGATATTTCCATGTTTATAATGATAGCGTTGTAGATATTTCCATGTTTATACAGATAGCGGTATAGATATTTCCATGTTTATACAGATGGCGGTGTAGATCTTTCCATGTTTATAGAGATGGCGGACTAGATATTTCCATGTTTATAGAGATAGTGGTGTAGTTATTTTCAGGTTTATAGAGAGAGCGGTGTAGATATTTCCATGTTTATACAGATTGTGGTGTAGTTATTTTCATGTTTATAGAAAGAGCAGTGTAGATATTTCCATTGATATACAGATATCGGTGTAGATATTTCCATGTTCATACAGATAGCGGTGTAGATATTTGCATGTTCATACAGATAGCGGTGTAGATATTTCCATGTTCATAGAGATAGCGGTGTAGTTATTTCCATGTTTATACAGAGGGCGGTGTAGTTATTTCCATGTTTATAGTGAATGCGGTCTAGATATTTCCATGTTTATAGAGATAGTGGTGTAGTTATTTCCAAGTTTATAGAGAGATCGGTGTAGATATTTCCATGTTCATACAGATAGCGGTGTAGATATTTCCATGTTTATACAGATGGCGGTGTAGATATTTACATGTTTATAGACATGGCGGTCTAGATATTTTCATGTTTATAGAAAGAGCAGTGTAGATATTTCCATGTTCATACAGATAGCGGTGTAGATATTTGCATGTTCATACAGATAGCGGTGTAGATATTTCCATGTTCATAGAGATAGCGGTGTAGTTATTTCCATGTTTATACAGAGGGCGGTGTAGTTATTTCCATGTTTATAGTGAATGCGGTCTAGATATTTCCATGTTTATAGAGATAGTGGTGTAGTTATTTCCAAGTTTATAGAGAGATCGGTGTAGATATTTCCATGTTCATACAGATAGCGGTGTAGATATTTCCATGTTTATACAGATAGCAGTGTAGATATTTCCATGTTTATAGAGTTAGCGGTGTAGATATTTCCAATTTTATACAGATAGCGGTGTAGATATTTCCATGTTCATACAGATAGCGGTGTAGATATTTCCATGTTCATACAGTTAGCGGTGTAGATATTTCTATGTTCATACAAAGGGCGGTGTAGTTATTTCCATGTTCATATATATGGCAGTGAAGATATTTACATGTTCAAAGAGATGGTGGTGCAGGTATTTCCATGTTCATAGAGATGGCGGTGTAGATATTACCATTCTCATAGACATGGCGGTGTAATTTCCATGTTCATACAGATGGCCGTGTAGATATTTCCATGTTTATAGAGATGGCGGTGTAGATATTTCCATGTTTATGCAGAGTTCGCTTTAGATATTTCCATGTTTACCCAGATAGCGGTGTAGATATTTCCATGTTGATACACATTGCGGTGTAGATATTTCCAAGTTTATAGAGATAGCGGTGTAGATATTTCCATGTTTATAATGATAGCGTTGTAGATATTTCCATGTTTATACAGATAGCGGTATAGATATTTCCATGTTTATACAGATGGCGGTGTAGATCTTTCCATGTTTATAGAGATGGCGGACTAGATATTTCCATGTTTATAGAGATAGTGGTGTAGTTATTTTCAGGTTTATAGAGAGAGCGGTGTAGATATTTCCATGTTTATACAGATTGTGGTGTAGTTATTTTCATGTTTATAGAAAGAGCAGTGTAGATATTTCCATTGATATACAGATATCGGTGTAGATATTTCCATGTTCATACAGATAGCGGTGTAGATATTTGCATGTTCATACAGATAGCGGTGTAGATATTTCCATGTTCACAGAGATAGCGGTGTAGTTATTTCCATGTTTATACAGAGGGCGGTGTAGTTATTTCCATGTTTATAGAGAATGCGGTCTAGATATTTCCATGTTTATAGAGATAGTTGTGTAGTTATTCCCAAGTTTATAGAGAGATCGGTGTAGATATTTCCAAGTTTATACAGATAGCGGTGTACATATTTCCATGTTTTTACAGATAGCGGTGTAGAAATTTACATTTTTATAGAGATGGCGGTCTAGATATTTTCTTGTTTATACAGATAGCGGTGTAGATATTTCCATGTTTATACAGATGGCGGTGTAGATATTTACATGTTTATAGACATGGCGGTCTAGATATTTTCTTGTTTATACAGATAGCGGTGTAGATATTTCCATGTTTATAGAGATAGCGGTGTAGATATTTCCAATTTTATACAGATAGCAGTGTAGATATTTCCATGTTCATACGGATAGCGGTGCACACATTTCCATGTTTACACAGATATCGTCGTAGATATTTACATGTTTATAGAGATAGCGGTGTAGTTATTTCCATGTTTATACAGATAGCGGTGTAGATATTTCCATGTTCCTACAGATGGCGGTGTAGATGATTCCATGCTCATACATATGGCGGTGTAGATATTTCCATGTTCCTACCGATGGTGGTGTAGATATTTCCATGTTCGTACAGATGGCGGTGTAGTTATTTCCAAGTTTCAACAGATAGCGGTGTAGTTATTTCCATGTTTATAGAGATAGCAGTGTAGATATTTCCATTGATATACAGATAGCTGTGTAGATATATCCATGTTCATACAGATAGCGGTGTAGATATTTCCATGTTTATACAGATAGTGTTGTAGATATTTCCATGTTTATACAGATAGCGGTGTAGATATTTCCATCTTTATACAGATAGCGGTGTAGAAATTTACATGTTTTTAGAGAAGGCGGTCTACGTATTTTCTTGTTTATACAGATAGCGGTGTAGATATTTCCATGTTTGTACAGATGGCGGTGTAGATATTTACATGTTTATAGACATGGCAGTCTAGATATTTTCTTGTTTATACAGATAGCAGTGTAGATATTTCCATGTTTATAGAGTTAGCGGTGTAGATATTTCCAATTTTATACAGATAGCAGTGTAGATATTTCCATGTTCATACAGATAGCGGTGTAGACATTTCCATGTTTACACAGATATCGTCGTAGATATTTACATGTTTATAGAGATAGCGGTGTAGTTATTTCCATGTTTATACAGATAGCAGTGTAGATATTTCCATGTTTATACAGATAGCGGTGTAGATATTTCCATCTTAATGCAGATGGCGGTGTAGATATTTCCATGTTCATAAAGATGGCGGTGCAGATATTTCCATGTTCATACAGATAGTGGTGTAGATATTTCCATGTTAATAGAGATAGCTGTGTAGATAATTCCACGTTCATAGAGATGGCGGTGTAGATATTTCTATGTTCATACAGAGTTCGGTGTAGATATTTCCATGTTTATAGAGATGGCGGTGCAGATATTTCCATGTTTATACAGAAAGCAGTGTAGATATTTCCATGTTTCCACAGATAGCGGTATAGACCTTTCCATGTTTACACAGATGGCTTTGTAGATATTTACATGTTTATAGAGATAGCGGTGTAGTTATTTCCATGTTTATACAGATAGTGCTGAAGTTATTTCCATGTTTACACAGATAGCAGTGTGGATATTTCCATTTTTATACAGATAGCTCTGTAGATATTTCCATCTTAATAGAGATGGCGGTGCAGATATTTCCATGTTCCTACAGATGGCGGTGTAGATATTTCCATGTACATACAGTTAGCGGTGTAGATATTTCCATGTTCATACAGATGGCGGTGAAGATATTTCCATGTTCATACAGATGGCGGTGTAGATATTTCCATGTTCATAGAGATGGCGGTGTAGATATTTCCATGTTCCTACAGATGGCGGTGTAGATATTTCCACGTTCATACAGATAGCGGTGTAGTTATTTCCATGTTTATAGAGAAAGCTGTGTAGATATTTCCATGTATATGCAGATAGGTGTGTAGATATTTCCATGTTCATACAGATAGCGTTGTAGATATTTCCAGGTTGATACAGATAGCGGTGTAGATATTTGCATGTTCATACAGGTAGCGGTGTAGATATTTCCATGTTCATACAGATAGCGGTGTATTTATTTCCATGTTTATACAGATGGCGGTGTAGTTATTTCCATTTTTATAGTGAATGCGGTCTAGATATTTCCATGTTTATAGAGATATTGGCGGAGTTATTTCCTAGTTTATAGAGAGATCGGTGTAGATATTTCCATGTTTATACTGATAGCAGTGTAGATATTTCCATGTTTATACAGATAGCGGTGTAGAAATTTACATGTTTATGGAGATGGCGGTCTAGATATTTTCTTGTTTATACAGATAGCGGTGTAGATATTTCCATGTTCATACAGATAGCGGTGTAGATATTTCCATGTTCATACAGTTAGCGGTGTAGATATTTCTATGTTCATACAAAGGGCGGTGTAGTTATTTCCATGTTCATATATATCGCAGTGAAGATATTTACATGTTCAAAGAGATGGTGGTGCAGGTATTTCCATGTTCATAGAGATGGCGGTGTAGATATTACCATTCTCATAGACATGGCGGTGTAATTTCCATGTTCATACAGATGGCCGTGTAGATATTTCCATGTTTATAGAGATGGCGGTGTAGATATTTCCATGTTTATGCAGAGTTCGCTTTAGATATTTCCATGTTTACACAGATGGCGGTGTAGATATTTCCATGTTGATACACATTGCGGTGTAGATATTTCCAAGTTTATAGAGATAGCCGTGTAGATATTTCCATGTTTATAATGATAACGTTGTAGATATTTCCATGTTTATACAGATAGCGGTATAGATATTTCCATGTTTATACAGATGGCGGTGTAGATCTTTCCATGTTTATAGAGATGGCAGACTAGATATTTCCATGTTTATAGAGATAGTGGTGTAGTTATTTTCAGGTTTATAGAGAGAGCGGTGTAGATATTTCCTTGTTTATACAGATTGTGGTGTAGTTATTTTCATGTTTATAGAAAGAGCAGTGTAGATATTTCCATTGACATACAGATATCGGTGTAGATATTTTCATGTTCATACAGATAGCGGTGTAGATATTTGCATGTTCATACAGATAGCGGTGTAGATATTTCCATGTTCATAGAGATAGCGGTGTAGTTATTTCCATGTTTATACAGAGGGCGGTGTAGTTATTTCCATGTTTATAGTGAATACGGTCTAGATATTTCCATGTTTATAGAGATAGTGGTGTAGTTATTTCCAAGTTTATAGAGAGATCGGTGTAGATATTTCCATGTTTATACAGATAGCGGTGTAAATATTTCCATGTTTATACAGATAGCAGTGTAGAAATTTACATTTTTATAGAGATGGCGGTCTAGATATTTTCTTGTTTATACAGATAGCGGTGTAGATATTTCCATGTTTATACAGATGGCGGTGTAGATATTTACATGTTTATAGACATGGCGGTCTAGATATTTTCTTGTTTATACAGATAGCGGTGTAGATATTTCCATGTTTATAGAGATAGCGGTGTAGATATTTCCAATTTTATACAGATAGCAGTGTAGATATTTCCATGTTCATACAGATAGCGGTGCACACATTTCCATGTTTACACAGATATCGTCATAGACATTTACATGTTTATAGAGATAGCGGTGTAGTTATTTCCATGTTTATACAGATAGCGGTGTAGATATTTCCAGGTTCCTACAGATGGCGGTGTAGATGATTCCATGCTCATACATATGGCGGTGTAGATATTTCCATGTTCCTACAGATGGTGGTGTAGATATTTCCATGTTCGTACAGATGGCGGTGTAGTTATTTCCAAGTTTCTACAGATAGCGGTGTAGTTATTTCCATGTTTATAGAGATAGCAGTGTAGATATCTCCATTGATATACAGATAGCTGTGTAGAGATATCCATGTTCATACAGATAGCGGTGTAGATATTTCCATGTTTATAGAAATAGCGGTGTAGATATTACCATGTTCATACAGATAGCGGTGTAGACATTTCCATGTTTACACAGATATCGTCATAGATATTTACATGTTTGTAGAGATAGCGGTGTAGTTATTTCCATGTTAATACAGATAGCTGTGTAGATATTTCCATGTTTATACAGATAGCGGTGTAGATATTTCCATCTTAATGCAGATGGCGGTGTAGATATTTCCATGTTCATAAAGATGGCGGTGCAGATATTTCCATGTTCATACAGATAGTGGTGTAGATATTTCCATGTTAATAGAGATAGCTGTGTAGATAATTCCACCTTCATAGAGATGGCGGTGTAGATATTTCTATGTTCATACAGAGTTCGGTGTAGATATTTCCATGTTTATAGAGATGACGGTGCAGATATTTCCATGTTTATACAGAAAGCAGTGTAGATATTTCCATGTTTACACAGATAGCGGTATAGACCTTTCCATGTTTACACAGATGGCTTTGTAGATATTTACATGTTTATAGAGATAGCGGTGTAGTTATTTCCATGTTTATACAGATAGTTCTGAAGTTATTTCCATGTTTACACAGATAGCGGTGTGGATATTTCCATTTTTATACAGATAGCTCTGTAGATATTTCCATCTTAATAGAGATGGCGGTGCAGATATTTCCATGTTCCTACAGATGGCGGTGTAGATATTTCCATGTACATACAGTTAGCGGTGTAGATATTTCCATGTTCATACAGATGGCGGTGAAGATATTTCCATGTTCATACAGATGGCGGTGTAGATATTTCCATGTTCATAGAGATGGCGGTGTAGATATTTCCATGTTCCTACAGATGGCGGTGTAGATATTTCCATGTACATACAGTTAGCGGTGTAGATATTTCCATGTTCATACAGATGGCGGTGAAGATATTTCCATGTTCATACAGATGGCGGTGTAGATATTTCCATGTTCATAGAGATGGCGGTGTAGATATTTCCATGTTCCTACAGATGGCGGTGTAGATATTTCCACGTTCATACAGATAGCGGTGTAGTTATTTCCATGTTTATAGAGAAAGCTGTGTAGATATTTCCATGTATATGCAGATAGGTGTGTAGATATTTCCATGTTCATACAGATAGCGTTGTAGATATTTCCAGGTTGATACAGATAGCGGTGTAGATATTTGCATGTTCATACTGGTAGCGGTGTAGATATTTCCATGTTCGTACAGATAGCGGTGTATTTATTTCCATGTTTATACAGATGGCGGTGTAGTTATTTCCATTTTTATAGTGAATGCGGTCTAGATATTTCCATGTTTATAGAGATATTGGCGTAGTTATTTCCTAGTTTATAGAGAGATCGGTGTAGATATTTCCATGTTTATACAGATAGCGGTGTAGATATTTCCATGTTTATACAGATAGCGGTGTAGAAATTTACACGTTTATGGAGATGGCGGTCTAGATATTTTCTTGTTTATACAGATAGCGGTGTAGATATTTCCATGTTCATACAGATAGCGGTGTAGATATTTCCATGTTCATACAGTTAGCGGTGTAGATATTTCTATGTTCATACAAAGGGCGGTGTAGTTATTTCCATGTTCATATATATGGCAGTGAAGATATTTACATGTTCAAAGAGATGGTGGTGCAGGTATTTCCAAGTTCATAGAGATGGCGGTGAAGATATTACCATTCTCATAGACATGGCGGTGTAATTTCCATGTTCATACAGATGGCCGTGTAGATATTTCCATGTTTATAGAGATGGCGGTGTAGATATTTCCATGTTTATGCAGAGTTCGCTTTAGATATTTCCATGTTTACCCAGATAGCGGTGTAGATACTTCCATGTTGATACACATTGCGGTGTAGATATTTCCAAGTTTATAGAGATAGCGGTGTAGATATTTCCATGTTTATAATGATAGCGTTGTAGATATTTCCATGTTTATACAGATAGCGGTATAGATATTTCCATGTTTATACAGATGGCGGTGTAGATCTTTCCATGTTTATAGAGATGGCGGACTAGATATTTCCATGTTTATAGAGATAGTGGTGTAGTTATTTTCAGGTTTATAGAGAGAGCGGTGTAGATATTTCCTTGTTTATACAGATTGTGGTGTAGTTATTTTCATGTTTATAGAAAGAGCAGTGTAGATATTTCCATTGACATACAGATATCGGTGTAGATATTTTCATGTTCATACAGATAGCGGTGTAGATATTTGCATGTTCATACAGATAGCGGTGTAGATATTTCCATGTTCATAGAGATAGCGGTGTAGTTATTTCCATGTTTATACAGAGGGCGGTGTAGTTATTTCCATGTTTATAGTGAATACGGTCTAGATATTTCCATGTTTATAGAGATAGTGGTGTAGTTATTTCCAAGTTTATAGAGAGATCGGTGTAGATATTTCCATGTTTATACAGATAGCGGTGTAAATATTTCCATGTTTATACAGATAGCAGTGTAGAAATTTACATTTTTATAGAGATGGCGGTCTAGATATTTTCTTGTTTATACAGATAGCGGTGTAGATATTTCCATGTTTATACAGATGGCGGTGTAGATATTTACATGTTTATAGACATGGCGGTCTAGATATTTTCTTGTTTATACAGATAGCGGTGTAGATATTTCCATGTTTATAGAGATAGCGGTGTAGATATTTCCAATTTTATACAGATAGCAGTGTAGATATTTCCATGTTCATACAGATAGCGGTGCACACATTTCCATGTTTACACAGATATCGTCATAGACATTTACATGTTTATAGAGATAGCGGTGTAGTTATTTCCATGTTTATACAGATAGCGGTGTAGATATTTCCAGGTTCCTACAGATGGTGGTGTAGATATTTCCATGTTCGTACAGATGGCGGTGTAGTTATTTCCAAGTTTCTACAGATAGCGGTGTAGTTATTTCCATGTTTATAGAGATAGCAGTGTAGATATCTCCATTGATATACAGATAGCTGTGTAGATATATCCATGTTCATACAGATAGCGGTGTAGATATTTCCATGTTTATAGAGATAGCGGTGTAGATATTACCATGTTCATACAGATAGCGGTGTAGACATTTCCATGTTTACACAGATATCGTCGTAGATATTTACATGTTTATAGAGATAGCGGTGTAGTTATTTCCATGTTAATACAGATAGCTGTGTAGATATTTCCATGTTTATACAGATAGCGGTGTAGATATTTCCATCTTAATGCAGATGGCGGTGTAGATATTTCCATGTTCATAAAGATGGCGGTGCAGATATTTCCATGTTCATACAGATAGTGGTGTAGATATTTCCATGTTAATAGAGATAGCTGTGTAGATAATTCCACCTTCATAGAGATGGCGGTGTAGATATTTCTATGTTCATACAGTGTTCGGTGTAGATATTTCCATGTTTATAGAGATGGCGGTGCAGATATTTCCATGTTTATACAGAAAGCAGTGTAGATATTTCCATGTTTACACAGATAGCGGTATAGACCTTTCCATGTTTACACAGATGGCTTTGTAGATATTTACATGTTTATAGAGATAGCGGTGTAGTTATTTCCATGTTTATACAGATAGTTCTGAAGTTATTTCCATGTTTACACAGATAGCGGTGTGGATATTTCCATTTTTATACAGATAGCTCTGTAGATATTTCCATCTTAATAGAGATGGCGGGGCAGATATTTCCATGTTCCTACAGATGGCGGTGTAGATATTTCCATGTACATACAGTTAGCGGTGTAGATATTTCCATGTTCATACAGATGGCGGTGAAGATATTTCCATGTTCATACAGATGGCGGTGTAGATATTTCCATGTTCATAGAGATGGCGGTGTAGATATTTCCATGTTCCTACAGATGGCGGTGTAGATATTTCCACGTTCATACAGATAGCGGTGTAGTTATTTCCATGTTTATAGAGAAAGCTGTGTAGATATTTCCATGTATATGCAGATAGGTGTGTAGATATTTCCATGTTCATACAGATAGCGTTGTAGATATTTCCAGGTTGATACAGATAGCGGTGTAGATATTTGCATGTTCATACTGGTAGCGGTGTAGATATTTCCATGTTCGTACAGATAGCGGTGTATTTATTTCCATGTTTATACAGATGGCGGTGTAGTTATTTCCATTTTTATAGTGAATGCGGTCTAGATATTTCCATGTTTATAGAGATATTGGCGTAGTTATTTCCTAGTTTATAGAGAGATCGGTGTAGATATTTCCATGTTTATACAGATAGCGGTGTAGATATTTCCATGTTTATACAGATAGCGGTGTAGAAATTTACACGTTTATGGAGATGGCGGTCTAGATATTTTCTTGTTTACCCAGATAGCGGTGTAGATATTTCCATGTTGATACACATTGCGGTGTAGATATTTCCAAGTTTATAGAGATAGCGGTGTAGATATTTCCATGTTTATAATGATAGCGTTGTAGATATTTCCATGTTTATACAGATAGCGGTATAGATATTTCCATGTTTATACAGATGGCGGTGTAGATCTTTCCATGTTTATAGAGATGGCGGACTAGATATTTCCATGTTTATAGAGATAGTGGTGTAGTTATTTTCAGGTTTATAGAGAGAGCGGTGTAGATATTTCCATGTTTATACAGATTGTGGTGTAGTTATTTTCATGTTTATAGAAAGAGCAGTGTAGATATTTCCATTGATATACAGATATCGGTGTAGATATTTCCATGTTCATACAGATAGCGGTGTAGATATTTGCATGTTCATACAGATAGCGGTGTAGATATTTCCATGTTCATAGAGATAGCGGTGTAGTTATTTCCATGTTTATACAGAGGGCGGTGTAGTTATTTCCATGTTTATAGTGAATACGGTCTAGATATTTCCATGTTTATAGAGATAGTGGTGTAGTTATTTCCAAGTTTATAGAGAGATCGGTGTAGATATTTCCATGTTTATACAGATAGCGGTGTAAATATTTCCATGTTTATACAGATAGCAGTGTAGAAATTTACATTTTTATAGAGATGGCGGTCTAGATATTTTCTTGTTTATACAGATAGCGGTGTAGATATTTCCATGTTTATACAGATGGCGGTGTAGATATTTACATATTTATAGACATGGCGGTCTAGATATTTTCTTGTTTATACAGATAGCGGTGTAGATATTTCCATGTTTATAGAGATAGCGGTGTAGATATTTCCAATTTTATACAGATAGCAGTGTAGATATTTCCATGTTCATACAGATAGCGGTGCACACATTTCCATGTTTACACAGATATCATCATAGACATTTACATGTTTATAGAGATAGCGGTGTAGTTATTTCCATGTTTATACAGATAGCGGTGTAGATATTTCCATGTTCCTACAGATGGCGGTGTAGATGATTCCATGCTCATACATATGGCGGTGTAGATATTTCCATGTTCCTACAGATGGTGGTGTAGATATTTCCATGTTCGTACAGATGGCGGTGTAGTTATTTCCAAGTTTCTACAGATAGCGGTGTAGTTATTTCCATGTTTATAGAGATAGCAGTGTAGATATTTCCATTGATATACAGATAGCTGTGTAGATATATCCATGTTCATACAGATAGCGGTGTAGATATTTTCATGTTTATAATGATAGCGGTATACATATTTCCATGTTTATACAGGTGGCGGTGTAGGTCTTTCCATATTTATAGAGATGGCGGTCTAGATATTTCCATGTTTATAGAGATAGTGGTGTAGTTATTTTCAAGTTTATAGAGAGATCGGTGTAGATATTTCCATGTTTATTCAGATTGTGGTGTAGATACTTTCATGTTTATAGAAATAGCATTGTACATATTTCCATTGATATACAGATAGCGGTGTAGATATTTCCATGTTCATCCAGATGGTGGTGTAGTTATATCCATGTTCATACCAATGGCCGTGAAGATATTTCCATGTTCATACAGATGTCGGTGTAGATATTTCCATGTTCATACCAATGACAGTGTAGATATTTCCATGTTTATAGAGATGTCGATGTAGATATTTCCATGTTCATACAGATGGTGGTGTAGATATTTCCATGTTCATACAAATGGCGGTGTAGATATTTCCATGTTCATAGAGATGTCTGTGTAGATATTTCCATGTTTATACAGATGTCGGTGTAGATATTTCCATGTTTATAGAGATGGCGGTGTAGATATTTCCCTGTTCCAACAGATGGCGGTGTAGATGATTCCATGCTCATACAGATGGCGGTGTAGATATTTCCATGTTCCTATAGATGGCGGTGTAGATATTTCCATGTTCATACAGATGGCGGTGTAGATATTTCCAAGTTTATACAGATAGCAGTGAAGTTATTTCCATGTTTATACAGAGTTCGGTTTAGATATTTCCATGTTTACACAGATAGCGGTGTAGATATTTCCATGTTGATACACACTGCGGTGTAGATATTTCCAAGTTTATAGAGATAGCGTTGTAGATATTTCCATGTTTATAATGAAAGCATTGTAGATATTTCCATGTTTATACAGATAGCGGTATAGATATTTCCATGTTTCTACAGATGGCGGTATAGATATTTCCATGTTTATAGAGATGGCGATCTAGATATTTCCATGTTTACACAGATTGTGGTGTAGTTATTTTCATGTTTATAGAAATAGCAGTGTAGATATTTCCATTGATATACAGATAGCTGTGTAGATATTTCCATGTTCATACAGATAGTGGTGTAGATATTTCCATGTTCATACAGATGGCGGTGTAGATATTTCTATGTTTATAGAGATGGCGGTGTAGATATTCCCATGTTCATACAGATGGCGGTGTAGATATTTCCATGTTCCTACAGATGGCGGAGTAGATATTTCCATGTTCATACAGATGGCGTTGTAGATATTTCCAAGTTTATAGAGATAGCGGTGTATTTATTTCCATGTTTATAGAGAAAGCTGTGTGGATATTTCCATGTGTATGCAGATAGCTGTGTAGATATTTCGATGTTCTTACAGATAGCGTTGTAGATATTTCCATGTTCATACAGATAGTGGTGTAGATATTTCCATGTTCGTGCAGATAGTGGTGTAGATATTTCCATGTTCATACAGATAGCGGTGTAGTTATTTCCATATTCATACAGATATCGGTGTAGATATTTCCATGTTCATACAGTTAGCGGTGTAGATATTTCCATGTTCATGCAGATAGCGGTGTAGATATTTCCATGTTCATACAGATGGCGGTGTAGATATTTCCAAGTTTATACAGATAGCGGTGTAGTTATTTCCATGTTCATAGAGATGGCGGTGTACATATTTCCATGTTTATACAGATGGCGGTGTAGATATTTCCATGTTCATAGAGATGGCGGTGTAGATATTTCCATGTTCCTACAGATGGCGGTGTAGATATTTCCATGTTCATACAGATAGCGGTGTAGATATTTCCATGTTTATAGAGAAAGCTGTATAGATATTTCCATGTATGTGCAGATAGCTGTGTAGATATTTCCATGTTCATACAGATAGCGGTGTAGATATTTCCATGTTCATACAGAGGGCGGTGTATTTATTTCCATTTTTATAGTGAATGCGGTCTAGATATTTCCATGTTTATAGAGATATTGGCGTAGTTATTTCCTAGTTTATAGAGAGATCGTTGTAGATATTTCCATGTTTATACAGATAGCGGTGTAGATATTTCCATGTTTATACAGATAGCGGTGTAGAAATTTACATGTTTATGGAGATGGCGGTCTAGATATTTTCTTGTTTATACAGATAGCGGTGAAGATATTTCCATGTTCATACAGATAGCGGTGTAGATACTTCCATGTTCATACAGTTAGCGGTGTAGATATTTCTATGTTCATACAAAGGGCGGTGTAGTTATTTCCATGTTCATATATATGGCAGTGAAGATATTTACATGTTCAAAGAGATGGTGGTGCAGGTATTTCCATGTTCATAGAGATGGCGGTGTAGATATTACCATTCTCATAGACATGGCGGTGTAATTTCCATGTTCATACAGATGGCCGTGTAGATATTTCCATGTTTATAGAGATGGCGGTGTAGATATTTCCATGTTTATGCAGAGTTCGCTTTAGATATTTCCATGTTTACACAGATAGCGGTGTAGATATTTCCATGTTGATACACATTGCGGTGTAGATATTTCCAAGTTTATAGAGATAGCGGTGTAGATATTTCCATGTTTATAATGATAGCGTTGTAGATATTTCCATGTTTATACAGATAGCGGTATAGATATTTCCATGTTTATACAGATGGCGGTGTAGATCTTTCCATGTTTATAGAGATGGCGGACTAGATATTTCCATGTTTATAGAGATAGTGGTGTAGTTATTTTCAGGTTTATAGAGAGAGCGGTGTAGATATTTCCATGTTTATACAGATTGTGGTGTAGTTATTTTCATGTTTATAGAAAGAGCAGTGTAGATATTTCCATTGATATACAGATATCGGTGTAGATATTTCCATGTTCATACAGATAGCGGTGTAGATATTTCCACGTTTATAGAGATCGCGGTGCAATTATTTCCATGTTCATACAGATGGCGGTGTAGGTATTTCCATGTTTATAGAGATGGCAGTGTAGATATTTTCATGTTTACACAGATGGCGGTGTAGATATTTCCATGTTTACACAGATAGCGGTGTAGAGATTTCCATGTTTACACAGGTAGCGGTATGGATGTTTCCAAGTGTATGCAGATAGCGGTGTAGATATTTCCATGTTTATACAGATAGCGGTGCGGATATTTCCATGTTTATACAGATAGTTGGCCAGATATTTCCATGTTTATACAGATAGCGGTGTAGATATTTCCATCTTCATACAGATGGCGCTGTAGATATCTCCATGTTCGTACAGATGGCGGTGTAGATATTTCCATGTTCATATAGATGGCGGTGTAGATATTTCAAAGTTTATAGAGATAGTGCTGTAGTTACTTCCATATTTATAGAGAAATCTGTGTAGATATTTCCATGTTCATCCAGATGCCGGTGTAGATATATCCATGTTCATACAGATGGCGGTGAAGATATTTCCATGTTCATACAGATAGCGGTGTAGATATTTCCATGTTCATACAGTTAGCGGTGTAGATATTTCTATGTTCATACAAAGGGCGGTGTAGCTATTTCCATGTTCATATATATGGCAGTGAAGATATTTACATGTTCAAAGAGATGGTGGTGCAGGTATTTCCATGTTCATAGAGATGGCGGTGTAGATATTACCATTCTCATAGACATGGCGGTGTAATTTCCATGTTCATACAGATGGCCGTGTAGATATTTCCATGTTTATAGAGATGGCGGTGTAGATATTTCCATGTTTATGCAGAGTTCGCTTTAGATATTTCCATGTTTACCCAGATAGCGGTGTAGATATTTCCATGTTGATACACATTGCGGTGTAGATATTTCCAAGTTTATAGAGATAGCGGTGTAGATATTTCCATGTTTATAATGATAGCGTTGTAGATATTTCCATGTTTATACAGATAGCGGTATAGATATTTCCATGTTTATACAGATGGCGGTGTAGATCTTTCCATGTTTATAGAGATGGCGGACTAGATATTTCCATGTTTATAGAGATAGTGGTGTAGTTATTTTCAGGTTTATAGAGAGAGCGGTGTAGATATTTCCATGTTTATACAGATTGTGGTGTAGTTATTTTCATGTTTATAGAAAGAGCAGTGTAGATATTTCCATTGATATACAGATATCGGTGTAGATATTTCCATGTTCATACAGATAGCGGTGTAGATATTTGCATGTTCATACAGATAGCGGTGTAGATATTTCCATGTTCATAGAGATAGCGGTGTAGTTATTTCCATGTTTATACAGAGGGCGGTGTAGTTATTTCCATGTTTATAGTGAATGCGGTCTAGATATTTCCATGTTTATAGAGATAGTGGTGTAGTTATTTCCAAGTTTATAGAGAGATCGGTGTAGATATTTCCATGTTCATACAGATAGCGGTGTAGATATTTCCATGTTTATACAGATGGCGGTGTAGATATTTACATGTTTATAGACATGGCGGTCTAGATATTTTCTTGTTTATACAGATAGCAGTGTAGATATTTCCATGTTTATAGAGTTAGCGGTGTAGATATTTCCAATTTTATACAGATAGCAGTGTAGATATTTCCATGTTCATACAGATAGCGGTGTAGACATTTCCATGTTTACACAGATATCGTCGTAGATATTTACATGTTTATAGAGATAGCGGTGTAGTTATTTCCATGTTTATACAGATAGCGGTGTAGATATTTCCATGTTTATACAGATAGCGGTGTAGATATTTCCATCTTATTGCAGATGTCGGTGTAGATATTTCCATGTTCATAAAGATGGCGGTGCAGATATTTCCATGTTCATACAGATAGTGGTGTAGATATTTCCATGTTAATAGAGATAGCTGTATAGATAATTCCACCTTCATAGAGATGGCGGTGTAGATATTTCTATGTTCATACAGAGTTCGGTGTAGATATTTCCATGTTTATAGAGATGGCGGTGCAGATATTTCCATGTTTATACAGAAAGCAGTGTAGATATTTCCATGTTTACACAGATAGGGGTATAGACCTTTCCATGTTTACACAGATGGCTTTGTAGGTGTTTACATGTTTATAGAGATAGCGGTGTAGTTATTTCCATGTTTATACAGAGGGCGGTGTAGTTATTTCCATGTTTATAGTGAATACGGTCTAGATATTTCCATGTTTATAGAGATAGTGGTGTAGTTATTTCCAAGTTTATAGAGAGATCGGTGTAGATATTTCCATGTTTATACAGATAGCGGTGTAAATATTTCCATGTTTATACAGATAGCAGTGTAGAAATTTACATTTTTATAGAGATGGCGGTCTAGATATTTTCTTGTTTATACAGATAGCGGTGTAGATATTTCCATGTTTATACAGATGGCGGTGTAGATATTTACATGTTTATAGACATGGCGGTCTAGATATTTTCTTGTTTATACAGATAGCGGTGTAGATATTTCCATGTTTATAGAGATAGCGGTGTAGATATTTCCAATTTTATACAGATAGCAGTGTAGATATTTCCATGTTCATACAGATAGCGGTGCACACATTTCCATGTTTACACAGATATCATCATAGACATTTACATGTTTATAGAGATAGCGGTGTAGTTATTTCCATGTTTATACAGATAGCGGTGTAGATATTTCCAGGTTCCTACAGATGGCGGTGTAGATGATTCCATGCTCATACATATGGCGGTGTAGATATTTCCATGTTCCTACAGATGGTGGTGTAGATATTTCCATGTTCGTACAGATGGCGGTGTAGTTATTTCCAAGTTTCTACAGATAGCGGTGTAGTTATTTCCATGTTTATAGAGATAGCAGTGTAGATATTTCCATTGATATACAGATAGCTGTGTAGATATATCCATGTTCATACAGATAGCGGTGTAGATATTTTCATGTTTATAATGATAGCGGTATACATATTTCCATGTTTATACAGGTGGCGGTGTAGGTCTTTCCATATTTATAGAGATGGCGGTCTAGATATTTCCATGTTTATAGAGATAGTGGTGTAGTTATTTTCAAGTTTATAGAGAGATCGGTGTAGATATTTCCATGTTTATTCAGATTGTGGTGTAGATACTTTCATGTTTATAGAAATAGCATTGTACATATTTCCATTGATATACAGATAGCGGTGTAGATATTTCCATGTTCATCCAGATGGTGGTGTAGATATATCCATGTTCATACCAATGGCCGTGAAGATATTTCCATGTTCATACAGATGTCGGTGTAGATATTTCCATGTTCATACCAATGACAGTGTAGATATTTCCATGTTTATAGAGATGTCGATGTAGATATTTCCATGTTCATACAGATGGTGGTGTAGATATTTCCATGTTCATACAAATGGCGGTGTAGATATTTCCATGTTCATAGAGATGTCTGTGTAGATATTTCCATGTTTATACAGATGTCGGTGTAGATATTTCCATGTTTATAGAGACGGCGGTGTAGATATTTCCCTGTTCCAACAGATGGCGGTGTAGATGATTCCATGCTCATACAGATGGCGGTGTAGATATTTCCATGTTCCTATAGATGGCGGTGTAGATATTTCCATGTTCATACAGATGGCGGTGTAGATATTTCCAAGTTTATACAGATAGCAGTGAAGTTATTTCCATGTTTATACAGAGTTCGGTTTAGATATTTCCATGTTTACACAGATAGCGGTGTAGATATTTCCATGTTGATACACACTGCGGTGTAGATATTTCCAAGTTTATAGAGATAGCGTTGTAGATATTTCCATGTTTATAATGAAAGCATTGTAGATATTTCCATGTTTATACAGATAGCGGTATAGATATTTCCATGTTTCTACAGATGGCGGTATAGATATTTCCATGTTTATAGAGATGGCGATCTAGATATTTCCATGTTTACACAGATTGTGGTGTAGTTATTTTCATGTTTATAGAAATAGCAGTGTAGATATTTCCATTGATATACAGATAGCTGTGTAGATATTTCCATGTTCATACAGATAGTGGTGTAGATATTTCCATGTTCATACAGATGGCGGTGTAGATATTTCTATGTTTATAGAGATGGCGGTGTAGATATTCCCATGTTCATACAGATGGCGGTGTAGATATTTCCATGTTCCTACAGATGGCGGAGTAGATATTTCCATGTTCATACAGATGGCGTTGTAGATATTTCCAAGTTTATAGAGATAGCGGTGTATTTATTTCCATGTTTATAGAGAAAGCTGTGTGGATATTTCCATGTGTATGCAGATAGCTGTGTAGATATTTCGATGTTCTTACAGATAGCGTTGTAGATATTTCCATGTTCATACAGATAGTGGTGTAGATATTTCCATGTTCATGCAGATAGTGGTGTAGATATTTCCATGTTCATACAGATAGCGGTGTAGTTATTTCCATATTCATACAGATATCGGTGTAGATATTTCCATGTTCATACAGTTAGCGGTGTAGATATTTCCATGTTCATGCAGATAGCGGTGTAGATATTTCCATGTTCATACAGATGGCGGTGTAGATATTTCCAAGTTTATACAGATAGCGGTGTAGTTATTTCCATGTTCATAGAGATGGCGGTGTACATATTTCCATGTTTATACAGATGGCGGTGTAGATATTTCCATGTTCATAGAGATGGCGGTGTAGATATTTCCATGTTCCTACAGATGGCGGTGTAGATATTTCCATGTTCATACAGATAGCGGTGTAGATATTTCCATGTTTATAGAGAAAGCTGTATAGATATTTCCATGTATGTGCAGATAGCTGTGTAGATATTTCCATGTTCATACAGATAGCGGTGTAGATATTTCCATGTTCATACAGAGGGCGGTGTATTTATTTCCATTTTTATAGTGAATGCGGTCTAGATATTTCCATGTTTATAGAGATATTGGCGTAGTTATTTCCTAGTTTATAGAGAGATCGTTGTAGATATTTCCATGTTTATACAGATAGCGGTGTAGATATTTCCATGTTTATACAGATAGCGGTGTAGAAATTTACATGTTTATGGAGATGGCGGTCTAGATATTTTCTTGTTTATACAGATAGCGGTGAAGATATTTCCATGTTCATACAGATAGCGGTGTAGATACTTCCATGTTCATACAGTTAGCGGTGTAGATATTTCTATGTTCATACAAAGGGCGGTGTAGTTATTTCCATGTTCATATATATGGCAGTGAAGATATTTACATGTTCAAAGAGATGGTGGTGCAGGTATTTCCATGTTCATAGAGATGGCGGTGTAGATATTACCATTCTCATAGACATGGCGGTGTAATTTCCATGTTCATACAGATGGCCGTGTAGATATTTCCATGTTTATAGAGATGGCGGTGTAGATATTTCCATGTTTATGCAGAGTTCGCTTTAGATATTTCCATGTTTACACAGATAGCGGTGTAGATATTTCCATGTTGATACACATTGCGGTGTAGATATTTCCAAGTTTATAGAGATAGCGGTGTAGATATTTCCATGTTTATAATGATAGCGTTGTAGATATTTCCATGTTTATACAGATAGCGGTATAGATATTTCCATGTTTATACAGATGGCGGTGTAGATCTTTCCATGTTTATAGAGATGGCGGACTAGATATTTCCATGTTTATAGAGATAGTGGTGTAGTTATTTTCAGGTTTATAGAGAGAGCGGTGTAGATATTTCCATGTTTATACAGATTGTGGTGTAGTTATTTTCATGTTTATAGAAAGAGCAGTGTAGATATTTCCATTGATATACAGATATCGGTGTAGATATTTCCATGTTCATACAGATAGCGGTGTAGATATTTCCACGTTTATAGAGATCGCGGTGCAATTATTTCCATGTTCATACAGATGGCGGTGTAGGTATTTCCATGTTTATAGAGATGGCAGTGTAGATATTTTCATGTTTACACAGATGGCGGTGTAGATATTTCCATGTTTACACAGATAGCGGTGTAGAGATTTCCATGTTTACACAGGTAGCGGTATGGATGTTTCCAAGTGTATGCAGATAGCGGTGTAGATATTTCCATGTTTATACAGATAGCGGTGCGGATATTTCCATGTTTATACAGATAGTTGGCCAGATATTTCCATGTTTATACAGATAGCGGTGTAGATATTTCCATCTTCATACAGATGGCGCTGTAGATATCTCCATGTTCGTACAGATGGCGGTGTAGATATTTCCATGTTCATATAGATGGCGGTGTAGATATTTCAAAGTTTATAGAGATAGTGCTGTAGTTACTTCCATATTTATAGAGAAATCTGTGTAGATATTTCCATGTTCATCCAGATGCCGGTGTAGATATATCCATGTTCATACAGATGGCGGTGAAGATATTTCCATGTTCATACAGATAGCGGTGTAGATATTTCCATGTTCATACAGTTAGCGGTGTAGATATTTCTATGTTCATACAAAGGGCGGTGTAGCTATTTCCATGTTCATATATATGGCAGTGAAGATATTTACATGTTCAAAGAGATGGTGGTGCAGGTATTTCCATGTTCATAGAGATGGCGGTGTAGATATTACCATTCTCATAGACATGGCGGTGTAATTTCCATGTTCATACAGATGGCCGTGTAGATATTTCCATGTTTATAGAGATGGCGGTGTAGATATTTCCATGTTTATGCAGAGTTCGCTTTAGATATTTCCATGTTTACACAGATAGCGGTGTAGATATTTCCATGTTGATACACATTGCGGTGTAGATATTTCCAAGTTTATAGAGATAGCGGTGTAGATATTTCCATGTTTATAATGATAGCGTTGTAGATATTTCCATGTTTATACAGATAGCGGTATAGATATTTCCATGTTTATACAGATGGCGGTGTAGATCTTTCCATGTTTATAGAGATGGCGGACTAGATATTTCCATGTTTATAGAGATAGTGGTGTAGTTATTTTCAGGTTTATAGAGAGAGCGGTGTAGATATTTCCATGTTTATACAGATTGTGGTGTAGTTATTTTCATGTTTATAGAAAGAGCAGTGTAGATATTTCCATTGATATACAGATATCGGTGTAGATATTTCCATGTTCATACAGATAGCGGTGTAGATATTTGCATGTTCATACAGATAGCGGTGTAGATATTTCCATGTTCATAGAGATAGCGGTGTAGTTATTTCCATGTTTATACAGAGGGCGGTGTAGTTATTTCCATGTTTATAGTGAATGCGGTCTAGATATTTCCATGTTTATAGAGATAGTGGTGTAGTTATTTCCAAGTTTATAGAGAGATCGGTGTAGATATTTCCATGTTCATACAGATAGCGGTGTAGATATTTCCATGTTTATACAGATGGCGGTGTAGATATTTACATGTTTATAGACATGGCGGTCTAGATATTTTCTTGTTTATACAGATAGCAGTGTAGATATTTCCATGTTTATAGAGTTAGCGGTGTAGATATTTCCAATTTTATACAGATAGCAGTGTAGATATTTCCATGTTCATACAGATAGCGGTGTAGACATTTCCATGTTTACACAGATATCGTCGTAGATATTTACATGTTTATAGAGATAGCGGTGTAGTTATTTCCATGTTTATACAGATAGCGGTGTAGATATTTCCATGTTTATACAGATAGCGGTGTAGATATTTCCATCTTATTGCAGATGTCGGTGTAGATATTTCCATGTTCATAAAGATGGCGGTGCAGATATTTCCATGTTCATACAGATAGTGGTGTAGATATTTCCATGTTAATAGAGATAGCTGTATAGATAATTCCACCTTCATAGAGATGGCGGTGTAGATATTTCTATGTTCATACAGAGTTCGGTGTAGATATTTCCATGTTTATAGAGATGGCGGTGCAGATATTTCCATGTTTATACAGAAAGCAGTGTAGATATTTCCATGTTTACACAGATAGGGGTATAGACCTTTCCATGTTTACACAGATGGCTTTGTAGGTGTTTACATGTTTATAGAGATAGCGGTGTAGTTATTTCCATGTTTATTCAGATAGTGCTGAAGTTATTTCCATGTTTACACAGATAGCGGTGTGGATATTTCCATTTTTATACAGATATCTCTGTAGATATTTCCATCTTAATAGAGATGGCGGTGCAGATATTTCCATGTTCCTACAGATGGCGGTGTAGATATTTCCATGTACATACAGTTAGCGGTGTAGATATTTCCATGTTCATACAGATGGCGGTGAAGTTATTTCCATGTTCATACAGATGGCGGTGTAGATATTTCCATGTTCATAGAGATGGCGGTGTAGATATTTCCATGTTCCTACAGATGGCGGTGTAGATATTTCCACGTTCATACAGATAGCGGTGTAGTTATTTCCATGTTTATAGAGAAAGCTGTGTAGATATTTCCATGTATATGCAGATAGGTGTGTAGATATTTCCATGTTCATACAGATAGCGTTGTAGATATTTCCAGGTTGATACAGATAGCGGTGTAGATATTTGCATGTTCATACAGGTAGCGGTGTAGATATTTCCATGTTCATACAGATAGCGGTGTATTTATTTCCATGTTTATACAGATGGCGGTGTAGTTATTTCCATTTTTATAGTGAATGCGGTCTAGATATTTCCATGTTTATAGAGATATTGGCGTAGTTATTTCCTAGTTTATAGAGAGATCGGTGTAGATATTTCCATGTTTATACAGATAGCGGTGTAGATATTTCCATGTTTATACAGATAGCGGTGTAGAAATTTACATGTTTATGGAGATGGCGGTCTAGATATTTTCTTGTTTATACAGATAGCGGTGTAGATATTTCCATGTTCATACAGATAGCGGTGTAGATATTTCCATGTTCATACAGTTAGCGGTGTAGATATTTCTATGTTCATACAAAGGGCGGTGTAGTTATTTCCATGTTCATATATATGGCAGTGAAGGTATTTACATGTTCAAAGAGATGGTGGTGCAGGTATTTCCATGTTCATAGAGATGGCGGTGTAGATATTACCATTCTCATAGACATGGCGGTGTAATTTCCATGTTCATACAGATGGCCGTGTAGATATTTCCATGTTTATAGAGATGGCGGTGTAGATATTTCCATGTTTATGCAGAGTTCGCTTTAGATATTTCCATGTTTACCCAGATAGCGGTGTAGATATTTCCATGTTGATACACATTGCGGTGTAGATATTTCCAAGTTTATAGAGATAGCGGTGTAGATATTTCCATGTTTATAATGATAGCGTTGTAGATATTTCCATGTTTATACAGATAGCGTTATAGATATTTCCATGTTTATACAGATGGCGGTGTAGATCTTTCCATGTTTATAGAGATGGCGGACTAGATATTTCCATGTTTATAGAGATAGTGGTGTAGTTATTTTCAGGTTTATAGAGAGAGCGGTGTAGATATTTCCATGTTTATACAGATTGTGGTGTAGTTATTTTCATGTTTATAGAAAGAGCAGTGTAGATATTTCCATTGATATACAGATATCGGTGTAGATATTTCCATGTTCATACAGATAGCGGTGTAGATATTTGCATGTTCATACAGATAGCGGTGTAGATATTTCCATGTTCATAGAGATAGCGGTGTAGTTATTTCCATGTTTATACAGAGGGCGGTGTAGTTATTTCCATGTTTATAGTGAATGCGGTCTAGATATTTCCATGTTTATAGAGATAGTGGTGTAGTTATTTCCAAGTTTATAGAGAGATCGGTGTAGATATTTCCATGTTTATACAGATAGCGGTGTAAATATTTCCATGTTTATACAGATAGCGGTGTAGAAATTTACATTTTTATAGAGATGGCGGTCTAGATATTTTCTTGTTTATACAGATAGCGGTGTAGATATTTCCATGTTTATACAGATGGCGGTGTAGATATTTACATGTTTATAGACATGGCGGTCTAGATATTTTCTTGTTTATACAGATAGCGGTGTAGATATTTCCATGTTTATAGAGATAGCGGTGTAGATATTTCCAATTTTATACAGCTAGCAGTGTAGATATTTCCATGTTCATACAGATAGCGGTGCACACATTTCCATGTTTACACAGATATCGTCGTAGATATTTACATGTTTATAGAGATAGCAGTGTAGTTATTTCCATGTTTATACAGATAGCGGTGTAGATATTTCCATGTTCCTACAGATGGCGGTGTAGATGATTCCATGCTCATACATATGGCGGTGTAGATATTTCCATGTTCCTACAGATGGTGGTGTAGATATTTCCATGTTCGTATAGATGGCGGTGTAGTTATTTCCAAGTTTCTACAGATAGCGGTGTAGTTATTTTCATGTTTATAGAGATAGCAGTGTAGATATTTCCATTGATATACAGATAGCTGTGTAGATATATCCATGTTCATACAGATAGCGGTGTAGATATTTCCATGTTTATACAGATAGTGTTGTAGATATTTCCATGTTTATACAGATAGCGGTGTAGATATTTCCATCTTTATACAGATAGCGGTGTAGAAATTTACATGTTTTTAGAGAAGGCGGTCTACGTATTTTCTTGTTTATACAGATAGCGGTGTAGATATTTCCATGTTTGTACAGATGGCGGTGTAGATATTTACATGTTTATAGACATGGCAGTCTAGATATTTTCTTGTTTATACAGATAGCAGTGTAGATATTTCCATGTTTATAGAGTTAGCGGTGTAGATATTTCCAATTTTATACAGATAGCAGTGTAGATATTTCCATGTTCATACAGATAGCGGTGTAGACATTTCCATGTTTACACAGATATCGTCGTAGATATTTACATGTTTATAGAGATAGCGGTGTAGTTATTTCCATGTTTATACAGATAGCAGTGTAGATATTTCCATGTTTATACAGATAGCGGTGTAGATATTTCCATCTTAATGCAGATGGCGGTGTAGATATTTCCATGTTCATAAAGATGGCGGTGCAGATATTTCCATGTTCATACAGATAGTGGTGTAGATATTTCCATGTTAATAGAGATAGCTGTGTAGATAATTCCACGTTCATAGAGATGGCGGTGTAGATATTTCTATGTTCATACAGAGTTCGGTGTAGATATTTCCATGTTTATAGAGATGGCGGTGCAGATATTTCCATGTTTATACAGAAAGCAGTGTAGATATTTCCATGTTTCAACAGATAGCGGTATAGACCTTTCCATGTTTACACAGATGGCTTTGTAGATATTTACATGTTTATAGAGATAGCGGTGTAGTTATTTCCATGTTTATACAGATAGTGCTGAAGTTATTTCCATGTTTACACAGATAGCGGTGTGGATATTTCCATTTTTATACAGATAGCTCTGTAGATATTTCCATCTTAATAGAGATGGCGGTGCAGATATTTCCATGTTCCTACAGATGGCGGTGTAGATATTTCCATGTACATACAGTTAGCGGTGTAGATATTTCCATGTTCATACAGATGGCGGTGAAGATATTTCCATGTTCATACAGATGGCGGTGTAGATATTTCCATGTTCATAGAGATGGCGGTGTAGATATTTCCATGTTCCTACAGATGGTGGTGTAGATATTTCCACGTTCATACAGATAGCGGTGTAGTTATTTCCATGTTTATAGAGAAAGCTGTGTAGATATTTCCATGTATATGCAGATAGGTGTGTAGATATTTCCATGTTCATACAGATAGCGTTGTAGATATTTCCAGGTTGATACAGATAGCGGTGTAGATATTTGCATGTTCATACAGGTAGCGGTGTAGATATTTCCATGTTCATACAGATAGCGGTGTATTTATTTCCATGTTTATACAGATGGCGGTGTAGTTATTTCCATTTTTATAGTGAATGCGGTCTAGATATTTCCATGTTTATAGAGATATTGGCGTAGTTATTTCCTAGTTTATAGAGAGATCGGTGTAGATATTTCCATGTTTATACTGATAGCATTGTAGATATTTCCATGTTTATACAGATAGCGGTGTAGAAATTTACATGTTTATGGAGATGGCGGTCTAGATATTTTCTTGTTTATACAGATAGCGGTGTAGATATTTCCATGTTCATACAGATAGCGGTGTAGATATTTCCATGTTCATACAGTTAGCGGTGTAGATATTTCTATGTTCATACAAAGGGCGGTGTAGTTATTTCCATGTTCATATATATGGCAGTGAAGATATTTACATGTTCAAAGAGATGGTGGTGCAGGTATTTCCATGTTCATAGAGATGGCGGTGTAGATATTACCATTCTCATAGACATGGCGGTGTAATTTCCATGTTCATACAGATGGCCGTGTAGATATTTCCATGTTTATAGAGATGGCGGTGTAGATATTTCCATGTTTATGCAGAGTTCGCTTTAGATATTTCCATGTTTACACAGATAGCGGTGTAGATATTTCCATGTTGATACACATTGCGGTGTAGATATTTCCAAGTTTATAGAGATAGCCGTGTAGATATTTCCATGTTTATAATGATAACGTTGTAGATATTTCCATGTTTATACAGATAGCGGTATAGATATTTCCATGTTTATACAGATGGCGGTGTAGATCTTTCCATGTTTATAGAGATGGCGGACTAGATATTTCCATGTTTATAGAGATAGTGGTGTAGTTATTTTCAGGTTTATAGAGAGAGCGGTGTAGATATTTCCTTGTTTATACAGATTGTGGTGTAGTTATTTTCATGTTTATAGAAAGAGCAGTGTAGATATTTCCATTGATATACAGATATCGGTGTAGATATTTCCATGTTCATAGAGATAGCGGTGTAGTTATTTCCATGTTTATACAGAGGGCGGTGTAGTTATTTCCATGTTTATAGTGAATACGGTCTAGATATTTCCATGTTTATAGAGATAGTGGTGTAGTTATTTCCAAGTTTATAGAGAGATCGGTGTAGATATTTCCATGTTTATACAGATAGCGGTGTAAATATTTCCATGTTTATACAGATAGCAGTGTAGAAATTTACATTTTTATAGAGATGGCGGTCTAGATATTTTCTTGTTTATACAGATAGCGGTGTAGATATTTCCATGTTTATACAGATGGCGGTGTAGATATTTACATGTTTATAGACATGGCGGTCTAGATATTTTCTTGTTTATACAGATAGCGGTGTAGATATTTCCATGTTTATAGAGATAGCGGTGTAGATATTTCCAATTTTATACAGATAGCAGTGTAGATATTTCCATGTTCATACAGATAGCGGTGCACACATTTCCATGTTTACACAGATATCGTCATAGACATTTACATGTTTATAGAGATAGCGGTGTAGTTATTTCCATGTTTATACAGATAGCGGTGTAGATATTTCCAGGTTCCTACAGATGGCGGTGTAGATGATTCCATGCTCATACATATGGCGGTGTAGATATTTCCATGTTCCTACAGATGGTGGTGTAGATATTTCCATGTTCGTACAGATGGCGGTGTAGTTATTTCCAAGTTTCTACAGATAGCGGTGTAGTTATTTCCATGTTTATAGAGATAGCAGTGTAGATATCTCCATTGATATACAGATAGCTGTGTAGATATATCCATGTTCATACAGATAGCGGTGTAGATATTTCCATGTTTATAGAGATAGCGGTGTAGATATTACCATGTTCATACAGATAGCGGTGTAGACATTTCCATGTTTACACAGATATCGTCGTAGATATTTACATGTTTATAGAGATAGCGGTGTAGTTATTTCCATGTTAATACAGATAGCTGTGTAGATATTTCCATGTTTATACAGATAGCGGTGTAGATATTTCCATCTTAATGCAGATGGCGGTGTAGATATTTCCATGTTCATAAAGATGGCGGTGCAGATATTTCCATGTTCATACAGATAGTGGTGTAGATATTTCCATGTTAATAGAGATAGCTGTGTAGATAATTCCACCTTCATAGAGATGGCGGTGTAGATATTTCTATGTTCATACAGAGTTCGGTGTAGATATTTCCATGTTTATAGAGATGGCGGTGCAGATATTTCCATGTTTATACAGAAAGCAGTGTAGATATTTCCATGTTTACACAGATAGCGGTATAGACCTTTCCATGTTTACACAGATGGCTTTGTAGATATTTACATGTTTATAGAGATAGCGGTGTAGTTATTTCCATGTTTATACAGATAGTTCTGAAGTTATTTCCATGTTTACACAGATAGCGGTGTGGATATTTCCATTTTTATACAGATAGCTCTGTAGATATTTCCATCTTAATAGAGATGGCGGTGCAGATATTTCCATGTTCCTACAGATGGCGGTGTAGATATTTCCATGTACATACAGTTAGCGGTGTAGATATTTCCATGTTCATACAGATGGCGGTGAAGATATTTCCATGTTCATACAGATGGCGGTGTAGATATTTCCATGTTCATAGAGATGGCGGTGTAGATATTTCCATGTTCCTACAGATGGCGGTGTAGATATTTCCACGTTCATACAGATAGCGGTGTAGTTATTTCCATGTTTATAGAGAAAGCTGTGTAGATATTTCCATGTATATGCAGATAGGTGTGTAGATATTTCCATGTTCATACAGATAGCGTTGTAGATATTTCCAGGTTGATACAGATAGCGGT
The DNA here is from genome assembly GCF_029281585.2 of Gorilla gorilla gorilla. Lineage (NCBI taxonomy): Eukaryota > Metazoa > Chordata > Mammalia > Primates > Hominidae > Gorilla > Gorilla gorilla. The sequence goes on along the minus strand of NC_073244.2, from coordinate 227,034 downwards.
GTAGATATTTGCATGTTCATACTGGTAGCGGTGTAGATATTTCCATGTTCGTACAGATAGCGGTGTATTTATTTCCATGTTTATACAGATGGCGGTGTAGTTATTTCCATTTTTATAGTGAATGCGGTCTAGATATTTCCATGTTTATAGAGATATTGGCGTAGTTATTTCCTACTTTATAGAGAGATCGGTGTAGATATTTCCATGTTTATACAGATAGCGGTGTAGATATTTCCATGTTTATACAGATAGCGGTGTAGAAATTTACATGTTTATGGAGATGGCGGTCTAGATATTTTCTTGTTTATACAGATAGCGGTGTAGATATTTCCATGTTCATACAGATAGCGGTGTAGATATTTCCATGTTCATACAGTTAGCGGTGTAGATATTTCTATGTTCATACAAAGGGCGGTGTAGTTATTTCCATGTTCATATATAAGGCAGTGAAGATATTTACATGTTCAAAGAGATGGTGGTGCAGGTATTTCCATGTTCATAGAGATGGCGGTGAAGATATTACCATTCTCATAGACATGGCGGTGTAATTTCCATGTTCATACAGATGGCCGTGTAGATATTTCCATGTTTATAGAGATGGCAGTGTAGATATTTCCATGTTTATGCAGAGTTCGCTTTAGATATTTCCATGTTTACCCAGATAGCGTTGTAGATATTTCCATGTTGATACACATTGCGGTGTAGATATTTCCAAGTTTATAGAGATAGCGGTGTAGATATTTCCATGTTTATAATGATAGCGTTGTAGATATTTCCATGTTTATACAGATAGCGGTATAGATATTTCCATGTTTATACAGATGGCGGTGTAGATCTTTCCATGTTTATAGAGATGGCGGACTAGATATTTCCATGTTTATAGACATAGTGGTGTAGTTATTTTCAGGTTTATAGAGAGAGCGGTGTAGATATTTCCATGTTTATACAGATTGTGGTGTAGTTATTTTCATGTTTATAGAAAGAGCAGTGTAGATATTTCCATTGATATACAGATATCGGTGTAGATATTTCCATGTTCATACAGATAGCGGTGTAGATATTTGCATGTTCATACAGATAGCGGTGTAGATATTTCCATGTTCATAGAGATAGCGGTGTAGTTATTTCCATGTTTATACAGAGGGCGGTGTAGTTATTTCCATGTTTATAGTGAATACGGTCTAGATATTTCCATGTTTATAGAGATAGTGGTGTAGTTATTTCCAAGTTTATAGAGAGATCGGTGTAGATATTTCCATGTTTATACAGATAGCGGTGTAAATATTTCCATGTTTATACAGATAGCAGTGTAGAAATTTACATTTTTATAGAGATGGCGGTCTAGATATATTCTTGTTTATACAGATAGCGGTGTAGATATTTCCATGTTTATACAGATGGCGGTGTAGATATTTACATGTTTATAGACATGGCGGTCTAGATATTTTCTTGTTTATACAGATAGCGGTGTAGATATTTCCATGTTTATAGAGATAGCGGTGTAGATATTTCCAATTTTATACAGATAGCAGTGTAGATATTTCCATGTTCATACAGATAGCGGTGCACACATTTCCATGTTTACACAGATATCGTCATAGACATTTACATGTTTATAGAGATAGCGGTGTAGTTATTTCCATGTTTATACAGATAGCGGTGTAGATATTTCCAGGTTCCTACAGATGGCGGTGTAGATGATTCCATGCTCATACATATGGCGGTGTAGATATTTCCATGTTCCTACAGATGGTGGTGTAGATATTTCCATGTTCGTACAGATGGCGGTGTAGTTATTTCCAAGTTTCTACAGATAGCGGTGTAGTTATTTCCATGTTTATAGAGATAGCAGTGTAGATATTTCCATTGATATACAGATAGCTGTGTAGATATATCCATGTTCATACAGATAGCGGTGTAGTTATTTTCATGTTTATTCAGATTGTGGTGTAGATACTTTCATGTTTATAGAAATAGCATTGTACATATTTCCATTGATATTCAGATAGCGGTGTAGATATTTCCATGTTCATCCAGATGGTGGTGTAGATATATCCATGTTCATACCAATGGCCGTGAAGATATTTCCATGTTCATACAGATGTCGGTGTAGATATTTCCATGTTCATACCAATGACAGTGTAGATATTTCCATGTTTATAGAGATGTCGATGTAGATATTTCCATGTTCATACAGATGGTGGTGTAGATATTTCCATGTTCATACAAATGGCGGTGTAGATATTTCCATGTTCATAGAGATGTCTGTGTAGATATTTCCATGTTTATACAGATGTCGGTGTAGATATTTCCATGTTTATAGAGATGGCGGTGTAGATATTTCCCTGTTCCAACAGATGGCGGTGTAGATGATTCCATGCTCATACAGATGGCGGTGTAGATATTTCCATGTTCCTATAGATGGCGGTGTAGATATTTCCATGTTCATACAGATGGCGGTGTAGATATTTCCAAGTTTATACAGATAGCAGTGAAGTTATTTCCATGTTTATACAGAGTTCGGTTTAGATATTTCCATGTTTACACAGATAGCGGTGTAGATATTTCCATGTTGATACACACTGCGGTGTAGATATTTCCAAGTTTATAGAGATAGCGTTGTAGATATTTCCATGTTTATAATGAAAGCATTGTAGATATTTCCATGTTTATACAGATAGCGGTATAGATATTTCCATGTTTCTACAGATGGCGGTATAGATATTTCCATGTTTTAGAGATGGCGATCTAGATATTTCCATGTTTACACAGATTGTGGTGTAGTTATTTTCATGTTTATAGAAATAGCAGTGTAGATATTTCCATTGATATACAGATAGCTGTGTAGATATTTCCATGTTCATACAGATAGTGGTGTAGATATTTCCATGTTCATACAGATGGCGGTGTAGATATTTCTATGTTTATAGAGATGGCGGTGTAGATATTCCCATGTTCATACAGATGGCGGTGTAGATATTTCCATGTTCCTACAGATGGCGGAGTAGATATTTCCATGTTCATACAGATGGCGTTGTAGATATTTCCAAGTTTATAGAGATAGCGGTGTATTTATTTCCATGTTTATAGAGAAAGCTGTGTGGATATTTCCATGTGTATGCAGATAGCTGTGTAGATATTTCGATGTTCTTACAGATAGCGTTGTAGATATTTCCATGTTCATACAGATAGTGGTGTAGATATTTCCATGTTCGTGCAGATAGTGGTGTAGATATTTCCATGTTCATACAGATAGCGGTGTAGTTATTTCCATATTCATACAGATATCGGTGTAGATATTTCCATGTTCATACAGTTAGCGGTGTAGATATTTCCATGTTCATGCAGATAGCGGTGTAGATATTTCCATGTTCATACAGATGGCGGTGTAGATATTTCCAAGTTTATACAGATAGCGGTGTAGTTATTTCCATGTTCATAGAGATGGCGGTGTACATATTTCCATGTTTATACAGATGGCGGTGTAGATATTTCCATGTTCATAGAGATGGCGGTGTAGATATTTCCATGTTCCTACAGATGGCGGTGTAGATATTTCCATGTTCATACAGATAGCGGTGTAGATATTTCCATGTTTATAGAGAAAGCTGTATAGATATTTCCATGTATGTGCAGATAGCTGTGTAGATATTTCCATGTTCATACAGATAGCGGTGTAGATATTTCCATGTTCATACAGAGGGCGGTGTATTTATTTCCATTTTTATAGTGAATGCGGTCTAGATATTTCCATGTTTATAGAGATATTGGCGTAGTTATTTCCTAGTTTATAGAGAGATCGTTGTAGATATTTCCATGTTTATACAGATAGCGGTGTAGATATTTCCATGTTTATACAGATAGCGGTGTAGAAATTTACATGTTTATGGAGATGGCGGTCTAGATATTTTCTTGTTTATACAGATAGCGGTGAAGATATTTCCATGTTCATACAGATAGCGGTGTAGATACTTCCATGTTCATACAGTTAGCGGTGTAGATATTTCTATGTTCATACAAAGGGCGGTGTAGTTATTTCCATGTTCATATATATGGCAGTGAAGATATTTACATGTTCAAAGAGATGGTGGTGCAGGTATTTCCATGTTCATAGAGATGGCGGTGTAGATATTACCATTCTCATAGACATGGCGGTGTAATTTCCATGTTCATACAGATGGCCGTGTAGATATTTCCATGTTTATAGAGATGGCGGTGTAGATATTTCCATGTTTATGCAGAGTTCGCTTTAGATATTTCCATGTTTACACAGATAGCGGTGTAGATATTTCCATGTTGATACACATTGCGGTGTAGATATTTCCAAGTTTATAGAGATAGCGGTGTAGATATTTCCATGTTTATAATGATAGCATTGTAGATATTTCCATGTTTATACAGATAGCGGTATAGATACTTCCATGTTTATACAGATGGCGGTGTAGATCTTTCCATGTTTATAGAGATGGCGGACTAGATATTTCCATGTTTATAGAGATAGTGGTGTAGTTATTTTCAGGTTTATAGAGAGAGCGGTGTAGATATTTCCATGTTTATACAGATTGTGGTGTAGTTATTTTCATGTTTATAGAAGGAGCAGTGTAGATATTTCCATTGATATACAGATATCGGTGTAGATATTTCCATGTTCATACAGATAGCGGTGTAGATATTTCCACGTTTACAGAGATCGCGGTGCAATTATTTCCATGTTCATACAGATGGCGGTGTAGGTATTTCCATGTTTATAGAGATGGCAGTGTAGATATTTTCATGTTTACACAGATGGCGGTGTAGATATTTCCATGTTTACACAGATAGCGGTGTAGACATTTCCATGTTTACACAGGTAGCATTATGGATGTTTCCAAGTGTATGCAGATAGCGGTGTAGATATTTCCATGTTTATAGAGATAGCGGTGTAGATATTTCCAATTTTATACAGATAGCAGTGTAGATATTTCCATGTTCATACAGATAGCGGTGCACACATTTCCATGTTTACACAGATATCGTCATAGACATTTACATGTTTATAGAGATAGCGGTGTAGTTATTTCCATGTTTATACAGATAGCGGTGTAGATATTTCCAGGTTCCTACAGATGGCGGTGTAGATGATTCCATGCTCATACATATGGCGGTGTAGATATTTCCATGTTCCTACAGATGGTGGTGTAGATATTTCCATGTTCGTACAGATGGCGGTGTAGTTATTTCCAAGTTTCTACAGATAGCGGTGTAGTTATTTCCATGTTTATAGAGATAGCAGTGTAGATATTTCCATTGATATACAGATAGCTGTGTAGATATATCCATGTTCATACAGATAGCGGTGTAGTTATTTTCATGTTTATTCAGATTGTGGTGTAGATACTTTCATGTTTATAGAAATAGCATTGTACATATTTCCATTGATATTCAGATAGCGGTGTAGATATTTCCATGTTCATCCAGATGGTGGTGTAGATATATCCATGTTCATACCAATGGCCGTGAAGATATTTCCATGTTCATACAGATGTCGGTGTAGATATTTCCATGTTCATACCAATGACAGTGTAGATATTTCCATGTTTATAGAGATGTCGATGTAGATATTTCCATGTTCATACAGATGGTGGTGTAGATATTTCCATGTTCATACAAATGGCGGTGTAGATATTTCCATGTTCATAGAGATGTCTGTGTAGATATTTCCATGTTTATACAGATGTCGGTGTAGATATTTCCATGTTTATAGAGATGGCGGTGTAGATATTTCCCTGTTCCAACAGATGGCGGTGTAGATGATTCCATGCTCATACAGATGGCGGTGTAGATATTTCCATGTTCCTATAGATGGCGGTGTAGATATTTCCATGTTCATACAGATGGCGGTGTAGATATTTCCAAGTTTATACAGATAGCAGTGAAGTTATTTCCATGTTTATACAGAGTTCGGTTTAGATATTTCCATGTTTACACAGATAGCGGTGTAGATATTTCCATGTTGATACACACTGCGGTGTAGATATTTCCAAGTTTATAGAGATAGCGTTGTAGATATTTCCATGTTTATAATGAAAGCATTGTAGATATTTCCATGTTTATACAGATAGCGGTATAGATATTTCCATGTTTCTACAGATGGCGGTATAGATATTTCCATGTTTATAGAGATGGCGATCTAGATATTTCCATGTTTACACAGATTGTGGTGTAGTTATTTTCATGTTTATAGAAATAGCAGTGTAGATATTTCCATTGATATACAGATAGCTGTGTAGATATTTCCATGTTCATACAGATAGTGGTGTAGATATTTCCATGTTCATACAGATGGCGGTGTAGATATTTCTATGTTTATAGAGATGGCGGTGTAGATATTCCCATGTTCATACAGATGGCGGTGTAGATATTTCCATGTTCCTACAGATGGCGGAGTAGATATTTCCATGTTCATACAGATGGCGTTGTAGATATTTCCAAGTTTATAGAGATAGCGGTGTATTTATTTCCATGTTTATAGAGAAAGCTGTGTGGATATTTCCATGTGTATGCAGATAGCTGTGTAGATATTTCGATGTTCTTACAGATAGCGTTGTAGATATTTCCATGTTCATACAGATAGTGGTGTAGATATTTCCATGTTCGTGCAGATAGTGGTGTAGATATTTCCATGTTCATACAGATAGCGGTGTAGTTATTTCCATATTCATACAGATATCGGTGTAGATATTTCCATGTTCATACAGTTAGCGGTGTAGATATTTCCATGTTCATGCAGATAGCGGTGTAGATATTTCCATGTTCATACAGATGGCGGTGTAGATATTTCCAAGTTTATACAGATAGCGGTGTAGTTATTTCCATGTTCATAGAGATGGCGGTGTACATATTTCCATGTTTATACAGATGGCGGTGTAGATATTTCCATGTTCATAGAGATGGCGGTGTAGATATTTCCATGTTCCTACAGATGGCGGTGTAGATATTTCCATGTTCATACAGATAGCGGTGTAGATATTTCCATGTTTATAGAGAAAGCTGTATAGATATTTCCATGTATGTGCAGATAGCTGTGTAGATATTTCCATGTTCATACAGATAGCGGTGTAGATATTTCCATGTTCATACAGAGGGCGGTGTATTTATTTCCATTTTTATAGTGAATGCGGTCTAGATATTTCCATGTTTATAGAGATATTGGCGTAGTTATTTCCTAGTTTATAGAGAGATCGTTGTAGATATTTCCATGTTTATACAGATAGCGGTGTAGATATTTCCATGTTTATACAGATAGCGGTGTAGAAATTTACATGTTTATGGAGATGGCGGTCTAGATATTTTCTTGTTTATACAGATAGCGGTGAAGATATTTCCATGTTCATACAGATAGCGGTGTAGATACTTCCATGTTCATACAGTTAGCGGTGTAGATATTTCTATGTTCATACAAAGGGCGGTGTAGTTATTTCCATGTTCATATATATGGCAGTGAAGATATTTACATGTTCAAAGAGATGGTGGTGCAGGTATTTCCATGTTCATAGAGATGGCGGTGTAGATATTACCATTCTCATAGACATGGCGGTGTAATTTCCATGTTCATACAGATGGCCGTGTAGATATTTCCATGTTTATAGAGATGGCGGTGTAGATATTTCCATGTTTATGCAGAGTTCGCTTTAGATATTTCCATGTTTACACAGATAGCGGTGTAGATATTTCCATGTTGATACACATTGCGGTGTAGATATTTCCAAGTTTATAGAGATAGCGGTGTAGATATTTCCATGTTTATAATGATAGCATTGTAGATATTTCCATGTTTATACAGATAGCGGTATAGATACTTCCATGTTTATACAGATGGCGGTGTAGATCTTTCCATGTTTATAGAGATGGCGGACTAGATATTTCCATGTTTATAGAGATAGTGGTGTAGTTATTTTCAGGTTTATAGAGAGAGCGGTGTAGATATTTCCATGTTTATACAGATTGTGGTGTAGTTATTTTCATGTTTATAGAAGGAGCAGTGTAGATATTTCCATTGATATACAGATATCGGTGTAGATATTTCCATGTTCATACAGATAGCGGTGTAGATATTTCCACGTTTACAGAGATCGCGGTGCAATTATTTCCATGTTCATACAGATGGCGGTGTAGGTATTTCCATGTTTATAGAGATGGCAGTGTAGATATTTTCATGTTTACACAGATGGCGGTGTAGATATTTCCATGTTTACACAGATAGCGGTGTAGACATTTCCATGTTTACACAGGTAGCATTATGGATGTTTCCAAGTGTATGCAGATAGCGGTGTAGATATTTCCATGTTTATACAGATAGCGGTGCGGATATTTCCATGTTTATACAGATAGTTGGCCAGATATTTCCATGTTTATACAGATAGCGGTGTAGATATTTCCATCTTCATACAGATGGCGCTGTAGATATCTCCATGTTCGTACAGATGGCGGTGTAGATATTTCCATGTTCATATAGATGGCGGTGTAGATATTTCAAAGTTTATAGAGATAGTGCTGTAGTTACTTCCATATTTATAGAGAAATCTGTGTAGATATTTCCATGTTCATCCAGATGCCGGTGTAGATATATCCATGTTCATACAGATGGCGGTGAAGATATTTCCATGTTCATACAGAAAGCGGTGTAGATATTTCCATGTTCATACAGTTAGTGGTGTAGATATTTCTATGTTCATACAAAGGGCGGTGTAGCTATTTCCATGTTCATATATATGGCAGTGAAGATATTTACATGTTCAAAGAGATGGTGGTGCAGGTATTTCCATGTTCATAGAGATGGCGGTGTAGATATTACCATTCTCATAGACATGGCGGTGTAATTTCCATGTTCATACAGATGGCCGTGTAGATATTTCCATGTTTATAGAGATGGCGGTGTAGATATTTCCATGTTTATGCAGAGTTAGCTTTAGATATTTCCATGTTTACACAGATAGCGGTGTAGATATTTCCATGTTGATACACATTGCGGTGTAGATATTTCCAAGTTTATAGAGATAGCGGTGTAGATATTTCCATGTTTATAATGATAGCGTTGTAGATATTTCCATGTTTATACAGATAGCGGTATAGATATTTCCATGTTTATACAGATGGCGGTGTAGATCTTTCCATGTTTATAGAGATGGCGGACTAGATATTTCCATGTTTATAGAGATAGTGGTGTAGTTATTTTCAGGTTTATAGAGAGAGCGGTGTAGATATTTCCATGTTTATACAGATTGTGGTGTAGTTATTTTCATGTTTATAGAAAGAGCAGTGTAGATATTTCCATTGATATACAGATATCGGTGTAGATATTTCCATGTTCATACAGATAGCGGTGTAGATATTTGCATGTTCATACAGATAGCGGTGTAGATATTTCCATGTTCATAGAGATAGCGGTGTAGTTATTTCCATGTTTATACAGAGGGCGGTGTAGTTATTTCCATGTTTATAGTGAATGCGGTCTAGATATTTCCATGTTTATAGAGATAGTGGTGTAGTTATTTCCAAGTTTATAGAGAGATCGGTGTAGATATTTCCATGTTTATACAGATAGCGGTGTAAATATTTCCATGTTTATACAGATAGCGGTGTAGAAATTTACATTTTTATAGAGATGGCGGTCTAGATATTTTCTTGTTTATACAGATAGCGGTGTAGATATTTCCATGTTTATACAGATGGCGGTGTAGATATTTACATGTTTATAGACATGGCGGTCTATTTTCTTGTTTATACAGATAGCGGTGTAGATATTTCCATGTTTATAGAGATAGCGGTGTAGATATTTCCAATTTTATACAGATAGCAGTGTAGATATTTCCATGTTCATACAGATAGCGGTGCACACATTTCCATGTTTGCACAGATATCGTCGTAGATATTTACATGTTTATAGAGATAGCGGTGTAGTTATTTCCATGTTTATACAGATAGCGGTGTAGATATTTCCATGTTCCTACAGATGGCGGTGTAGATGATTCCATGCTCATACATATGGCGGTGTAGATATTTCCATGTTCCTACTGATGGTGGTGTAGATATTTCCATGTTCGTACAGATGGCGGTGTAGTTATTTCCAAGTTTAGACAGATAGCGGTGTAGTTACTTCCATGTTTATAGAGATAGCAGTGTAGATATTTCCACTGATATACAGATAGCTGTGTAGATATAACCATGTTCATACAGATAGCGGTGTAGATATTTCCATGTTTATACAGATAGCGTTGTAGATATTTCCATGTTTATACAGATAGCGGTGTAGATATTTCCATCTTTATACAGATAGCGGTGTAGAAATTTACATGTTTATAGAGAAGGTGGTCTACATATTTTCTTGTTTATACAGATAGCGGTGTAGATATTTCCATGTTTGTACAGATGGCGGTGTAGATATTTACATGTTTATAGACATGGCAGTCTAGACATTTTCTTGTTTATACAGATAGCGGTGTAGATATTTCCATGTTTATAGAGTTAGCGGTGTAGATATTTCCAATTTTATACAGATAGCAGTGTAGATATTTCCATGTTCATACAGATAGCGGTGTAGACATTTCCATGTTTACACAGATATCATCGTAGATATTTACATGTTTATAGAGATAGCGGTGTAGTTATTTCCATGTTTATACAGATAGCGGTGTAGATATTTCCATGTTTATACAGATAGCGGTGTAGATATTTCCATCTTAATGCAGATGTCGGTGTAGATATTTCCATGTTCATAAAATGGCGGTGCAGATATTTCCATGTTCATACAGATAGTGGTGTAGATATTTCCATGTTAATAGAGATAGCTGTATAGATAATTCCACCTTCATAGAGATGGCGGTGTAGATATTTCTATGTTCATACAGAGTTCGGTGTAGATATTTCCATGTTTATAGAGATGGCGGTGCAGATATTTCCATGTTTATACAGAAAGCAGTGTAGATATTTCCATGTTTACACAGATAGGGGTATAGACCTTTCCATGTTTACACAGATGGCTTTGTAGGTGTTTACATGTTTATAGAGATAGCGGTGTAGTTATTTCCATGTTTATACAGATAGTGCTGAAGTTATTTCCATGTTTACACAGATAGCGGTGTGGATATTTCCATTTTTATACAGATATCTCTGTAGATATTTCCATCTTAATAGAGATGGCGGTGCAGATATTTCCATGTTCCTACAGATGGCGGTGTAGATATTTCCATGTACATACAGTTAGCGGTGTAGATATTTCCATGTTCATACAGATGGCGGTGAAGTTATTTCCATGTTCATACAGATGGCGGTGTAGATATTTCCATGTTCATAGAGATGGCGGTGTAGATATTTCCATGTTCCGACAGATGGCGGTGTAGATATTTCCACGTTCATACAGATAGCGGTGTAGTTATTTCCATGTTTATAGAGAAAGCTGTGTAGATATTTCCATGTATATGCAGATAGGTGTGTAGATATTTCCATGTTCATACAGATAGCGTTGTAGATATTTCCAGGTTGATACAGATAGCGGTGTAGATATTTGCATGTTCATACAGGTAGCGGTGTAGATATTTCCATGTTCATACAGATAGCGGTGTATTTATTTCCATGTTTATACAGATGGCGGTGTAGTTATTTCCATTTTTATAGTGAATGCGGTCTAGATATTTCCATGTTTATAGAGATATTGGCGTAGTTATTTCCTAGTTTATAGAGAGATCGGTGTAGATATTTCCATGTTTATACAGATAGCGGTGTAGATATTTCCATGTTTATACAGATAGCGGTGTAGAAATTTACATGTTTATGGAGATGGCGGTCTAGATATTTTCTTGTTTATACAGATAGCGGTGTAGATATTTCCATGTTCATACAGATAGCGGTGTAGATATTTCCATGTTCAAACAGTTAGCGGTGTAGATATTTCTATGTTCATACAAAGGGCGGTGTAGTTATTTCCATGTTCATATATATGGCAGTGAAGATATTTACATGTTCAAAGAGATGGTGGTGCAGGTATTTCCATGTTCATAGAGATGGCGGTGTAGATATTACCATTCTCATAGACATGGCGGTGTAATTTCCATGTTCATACAGATGGCCGTGTAGATATTTCCATGTTTATAGAGATGGCGGTGTAGATATTTCCATGTTTATGCAGAGTTCGCTTTAGATATTTCCATGTTTACACAGATAGCGGTGTAGATATTTCCATGTTGATACACATTGCGGTGTAGATATTTCCAAGTTTATAGAGATAGCGGTGTAGATATTTCCATGTTTATAATGATAGCGTTGTAGATATTTCCATGTTTATACAGATAGCGGTATAGATATTTCCATGTTTATACAGATGGCGGTGTAGATCTTTCCATGTTTATAGAGATGGCGGACTAGATATTTCCATGTTTATAGAGATAGTGGTGTAGTTATTTTCAGGTTTATAGAGAGAGCGGTGTAGATATTTCCATGTTTATACAGATTGTGGTGTAGTTATTTTCATGTTTATAGAAAGAGCAGTGTAGATATTTCCATTGATATACAGATATCGGTGTAGATATTTCCATGTTCATACAGACAGCGGTGTAGATATTTGCATGTTCATACAGATAGCGGTGTAGATATTTCCATGTTCATAGAGATAGCGGTGTAGTTATTTCCATGTTTATACAGAGGGCGGTGTAGTTATTTCCATGTTTATAGTGAATGCGGTCTAGATATTTCCATGTTTATAGAGATAGTGGTGTAGTTATTTCCAAGTTTATAGAGAGATCGGTGTAGATATTTCCATGTTTATACAGATAGCGGTGTAAATATTTCCATGTTTATACAGATAGCGGTGTAGAAATTTACATTTTTATAGAGATGGCGGTCTAGATATTTTCTTGTTTATACAGATAGCGGTGTAGATATTTCCATGTTTATACAGATGGCGGTGTAGATATTTACATGTTTATAGACATGGCGGTCTAGATATTTTCTTGTTTATACAGATAGCGGTGTAGATATTTCCATGTTTATAGAGATAGCGGTGTAGATATTTCCAATTTTATACAGATAGCAGTGTAGATATTTCCATGTTCATACAGATAGCGGTGCACACATTTCCATGTTTACACAGATATCGTCGTAGATATTTACATGTTTATAGAGATAGCGGTGTAGTTATTTCCATGTTTATACAGATAGCGGTGTAGATATTTCCATGTTCCTACAGATGGCGGTGTAGATGATTCCATGCTCATACATATGGCGGTGTAGATATTTCCATGTTCCTACAGATGGTGGTGTAGATATTTCCATGTTCGTACAGATGGCGGTGTAGTTATTTCCAAGTTTCTACAGATAGCGGTGTAGTTATTTCCATGTTTATAGAGATAGCAGTGTAGATATTTCCATTGATATACAGATAGCTGTGTAGATATATCCATGTTCATACAGATAGCGGTGTAGATATTTCCATGTTTATACAGATAGCGTTGTAGATATTTCCATGTTTATACAGATAGCGGTGTAGATATTTCCATCTTTATACAGATAGCGGTGTAGAAATTTACATGTTTTTAGAGAAGGCGGTCTACGTATTTTCTTGTTTATACAGATAGCGGTGTAGATATTTCCATGTTTGTACAGATGGCGGTGTAGATATTTACATGTTTATAGACATGGCAGTCTAGATATTTTCTTGTTTATACAGATAGCAGTGTAGATATTTCCATGTTTATAGAGTTAGCGGTGTAGATATTTCCAATTTTATACAGATAGCAGTGTAGATATTTCCATGTTCATACAGATAGCGGTGTAGACATTTCCATGTTTACACAGATATCGTCGTAGATATTTACATGTTTATAGAGATAGCGGTGTAGTTATTTCCATGTTTATACAGATAGCAGTGTAGATATTTCCATGTTTATACAGATAGCGGTGTAGATATTTCCATCTTAATGCAGATGGCGGTGTAGATATTTCCATGTTCATAAAGATGGCGGTGCAGATATTTCCATGTTCATACAGATAGTGGTGTAGATATTTCCATGTTAATAGAGATAGCTGTGTAGATAATTCCACCTTCATAGAGATGGCGGTGTAGATATTTCTATGTTCATACAGAGTTCGGTGTAGATATTTCCATGTTTATAGAGATGGCGGTGCAGATATTTCCATGTTTATACAGAAAGCAGTGTAGATATTTCCATGTTTCCACAGATAGCGGTATAGACCTTTCCATGTTTACACAGATGGCTTTGTAGATATTTACATGTTTATAGAGATAGCGGTGTAGTTATTTCCATGTTTATACAGATAGTGCTGAAGTTATTTCCATGTTTACACAGATAGCGGTGTGGATATTTCCATTTTTATACAGATAGCTCTGTAGATATTTCCATCTTAATAGAGATGGCGGTGCAGATATTTCCATGTTCCTACAGATGGCGGTGTAGATATTTCCATGTACATACAGTTAGCGGTGTAGATATTTCCATGTTCATACAGATGGCAGTGAAGATATTTCCATGTTCATACAGATGGCGGTGTAGATATTTCCATGTTCATAGAGATGGCGGTGTAGATATTTCCATGTTCCTACAGATGGCGGTGTAGATATTTCCACGTTCATACAGATAGCGGTGTAGTTATTTCCATGTTTATAGAGAAAGCTGTGTAGATATTTCCATGTATATGCAGATAGGTGTGTAGATATTTCCATGTTCATACAGATAGCGTTGTAGATATTTCCAGGTTGATACAGATAGCGGTGTAGATATTTGCATGTTCATACAGGTAGCGGTGTAGATATTTCCATGTTCATACAGATAGCGGTGTATTTATTTCCATGTTTATACAGATGGCGGTGTAGTTATTTCCATTTTTATAGTGAATGCGGTCTAGATATTTCCATGTTTATAGAGATATTGGCGGAGTTATTTCCTAGTTTATAGAGAGATCGGTGTAGATATTTCCATGTTTATACTGATAGCAGTGTAGATATTTGCATGTTTATACAGATAGCGGTGTAGAAATTTACATGTTTATGGAGATGGCGGTCTAGATATTTTCTTGTTTATACAGATAGCGGTGTAGATATTTCCATGTTCATACAGATAGCGGTGTAGATATTTCCATGTTCATACAGTTAGCGGTGTAGATATTTCTATGTTCATACAAAGGGCGGTGTAGTTATTTCCATGTTCATATATATGGCAGTGAAGATATTTACATGTTCAAAGAGATGGTGGTGCAGGTATTTCCATTTTCATAGAGATGGCGGTGTAGATATTACCATTCTCATAGACATGGCGGTGTAATTTCCATGTTCATACAGATGGCCGTGTAGATATTTCCATGTTTATAGAGATGGCGGTGTAGATATTTCCATGTTTATGCAGAGTTCGCTTTAGATATTTCCATGTTTACACAGATAGCGGTGTAGATATTTCCATGTTGATACACATTGCGGTGTAGATATTTCCAAGTTTATAGAGATAGCTGTGTAGATATTTCCATGTTTATAATGATAACCTTGTAGATATTTCCATGTTTATACAGATAGCGGTATAGATATTTCCATGTTTATACAGGTGGCGGTGTAGATCTTTCCATGTTTATAGAGATGGCGGACTAGATATTTCCATGTTTATAGAGATAGTGGTGTAGTTATTTTCAGGTTTATAGAGAGAGCGGTGTAGATATTTCCTTGTTTATACGGATTGTGGTGTAATTATTTTCATGTTTATAGAAAGAGCAGTGTAGATATTTCCATTGATATACAGATATCGGTGTAGATATTTTCATGTTCATACAGATAGCGGTGTAGATATTTGCATGTTCATACAGATAGCGGTGTAGATATTTCCATGTTCATAGAGATAGCGGTGTAGTTATTTCCATGTTTATACAGAGGGCGGTGTAGTTATTTCCATGTTTATAGTGAATACGGTCTAGATATTTCCATGTTTATAGAGATAGTGGTGTAGTTATTTTAAAGTTTATAGAGAGATCGGTGTAGATATTTCCATGTTTATACAGATAACGGTGTACATATTTCCATGTTTATACAGATAGCGGTGTAGAAATTTACATTTTTATAGAGATGGCGGTCTAGATATTTTCTTGTTTATACAGATAGCGGTGTAGATATTTCCATGTTTATACAGATGGCGGTGTAGATATTTACATGTTTATAGACATGGCGGTCTAGATATTTTCTTGTTTTTACAGATAGCGGTGTAGATATTTCCATGTTTATAGAGATAGCGGTGTAGATATTTCCAATTTTATACAGATAGCAGTGTAGATATTTCCATGTTCATACAGATAGCGGTGCACACATTTCCATGTTTACACAGATATCGTCGTAGATATTTACATGTTTATAGAGATAGCGGTGTAGTTATTTCCATGTTTATACAGATAGCGGTGTAGATATTTCCAGGTTCCTACAGATGGCGGTGTAGATGATTCCATGCTCATACATATGGCGGTGTAGATATTTCCATGTTCCTACAGATGGTGGTGTAGATATTTCCATGTTCGTACAGATGGCGGTGTAGTTATTTCCAAGTTTCTACAGATAGCGGTGTAGTTATTTCCATGTTTATAGAGATAGCAGTGTAGATATTTCCATTGATATACAGATAGCTGTGTAGATATATCCATGTTCATACAGATAGCGGTGTAGATATTTTCATGTTTATAATGATAGCGGTATACATATTTCCATGTTTATACAGATGGCGGTGTAGGTCTTTCCATATTTATAGAGATGGCGGTCTAGATATTTCCATGTTTATAGAGATAGTGGTGTAGTTATTTTCAAGTTTATAGAGAGATCGGTGTAGATATTTCCATGTTTATTCAGATTGTGGTGTAGATACTTTCATGTTTATAGAAATAGCATTGTACATATTTCCATTGATATACAGATAGCGGTGTAGATATTTCCATGTTCATCCAGATGGTGGTGTAGATATATCCATGTTCATACCAATGGCCGTGAAGATATTTCCATGTTCATACAGATGTCGGTGTAGATATTTCCATGTTCATACCAATGACAGTGTAGATATTTCCATGTTTATAGAGATGTCGATGTAGATATTTCCATGTTCATACAGATGGTGGTGTAGATATTTCCATGTTCATACAAATGGCGGTGTAGATATTTCCATGTTCATAGAGATGTCTGTGTAGATATTTCCATGTTTATACAGATGTCGGTGTAGATATTTCCATGTTTATAGAGATGGCGGTGTAGATATTTCCCTGTTCCAACAGATGCCGGTGTAGATGATTCCATGCTCATACAGATGGCGGTGTAGATATTTCCATGTTCCTATAGATGGCGGTGTAGATATTTCCATGTTCATACAGATGGCGGTGTAGATATTTCCAAGTTTATACAGATAGCAGTGAAGTTATTTCCATGTTTATACAGAGTTCGGTTTAGATATTTCCATGTTTACACAGATAGCGGTGTAGATATTTCCATGTTGATACACACTGCGGTGTAGATATTTCCAAGTTTATAGAGATAGCGTTGTAGATATTTCCATGTTTATAATGATAGCATTGTAGATATTTCCATGTTTATACAGATAGCGGTATAGATATTTCCATGTTTCTACAGATGGCGGTATAGATATTTCCATGTTTATAGAGATGGCGATCTAGATATTTCCATGTTTACACAGATTGTGTTGTAGTTATTTTCATGTTTATAGAAATAGCAGTGTAGATATTTCCATTGATATACAGATAGCTGTGTAGATTTTTCCATGTTCATACAGATAGTGGTGTAGATATTTCCATGTTCATACAGATAGCGGTGTAGATATTTCCATGTTCATACAGATGGCGGTGTAGATATTTCTATGTTTATAGAGATGGCGGTGTAGATATTCCCATGTTCATACAGATGGCGGTGTAGATATTTCCATGTTCCTACAGATGGCGGAGTAGATATTTCCATGTTCATACAGATGGCGTTGTAGACATTTCCAAGTTTATAGAGATAGCGGTGTATTTATTTCCATGTTTATAGAGAAAGCTGTGTGGATATTTCCATGTGTATGCAGATAGCTGTGTAGATATTTCGATGTTCTTACAGATAGCGTTGTAGATATTTCCATGTTCATACAGATAGTGGTGTAGATATTTCCATGTTCGTGCAGATAGTGGTGTAGTTATTTCCATGTTCATACAGATAGCGGTGTAGTTATTTCCATATTCATACAGATATCGGTGTAGATATTTCCATGTTCATACAGTTAGCGGTGTAGATATTTCCATGTTCATGCAGATAGCGGTGTAGATATTTCCATGTTCATACAGATGGCGGTGTAGATATTTCCAAGTTTATACAGATAGCGGTGTAGTTATTTCCATGTTCATAGAGATGGCGGTGTACATATTTCCATGTTTATACAGATGGCGGTGTAGATATTTCCATGTTCATAGAGATGGCGGTGTAGATATTTCCATGTTCCTACAGATGGCGGTGTAGATATTTCCATGTTCATACAGATAGCGGTGTAGATATTTCCATGTTTATAGAGAAAGCTGTATAGATATTTCCATGTATGTGCAGATAGCTGTGTAGATATTTCCATGTTCATACAGATAGCGGTGTAGATATTTCCATGTTTATACAGAGGGCGGTGTATTTATTTCCATTTTTATAGTGAATGCGGTCTAGATATTTCCATGTTTATAGAGATATTGGCGTAGTTATTTCCTAGTTTATAGAGAGATCGTTGTAGATATTTCCATGTTTATACAGATAGCGGTGTAGATATTTCCATGTTTATACAGATAGCGGTGTAGAAATTTACATGTTTATGGAGATGGCGGTCTAGATATTTTCTTGTTTATACAGATAGCGGTGAAGATATTTCCATGTTCATACAGATAGCGGTGTAGATACTTCCATGTTCATACAGTTAGCGGTGTAGATATTTCTATGTTCATACAAAGGGCGGTGTAGTTATTTCCATGTTCATATATATGGCAGTGAAGATATTTACATGTTCAAAGAGATGGTGGTGCAGGTATTTCCATGTTCATAGAGATGGCGGTGTAGATATTACCATTCTCATAGACATGGCGGTGTAATTTCCATGTTCATACAGATGGCCGTGTAGATATTTCCATGTTTATAGAGATGGCGGTGTAGATATTTCCATGTTTATGCAGAGTTCGCTTTAGATATTTCCATGTTTACACAGATAGCGGTGTAGATATTTCCATGTTGATACACATTGCGGTGTAGATATTTCCAAGTTTATAGAGATAGCGGTGTAGATATTTCCATGTTTATAATGATAGCGTTGTAGATATTTCCATGTTTATACAGATAGCGGTATAGATATTTCCATGTTTATACAGATGGCGGTGTAGATCTTTCCATGTTTATAGAGATGGCGGACTAGATATTTCCATGTTTATAGAGATAGTGGTGTAGTTATTTTCAGGTTTATAGAGAGAGCGGTGTAGATATTTCCATGTTTATACAGATTGTGGTGTAGTTATTTTCATGTTTATAGAAAGAGCAGTGTAGATATTTCCATTGATATACAGATATCGGTGTAGATATTTCCATGTTCATACAGATAGCGGTGTAGATATTTCCACGTTTATAGAGATCGCGGTGCAATTATTTCCATGTTCATACAGATGGCGGTGTAGGTATTTCCATGTTTATAGAGATGGCAGTGTAGATATTTTCATGTTTACACAGATGGCGGTGTAGATATTTCCATGTTTACACAGGTAGCGGTATGGATGTTTCCAAGTGTATGCAGATAGCGGTGTAGATATTTCCATGTTTATACAGATAGCGGTGCGGATATTTCCATGTTTATACAGATAGTTGGCCAGATATTTCCATGTTTATACAGATAGCGGTGTAGATATTTCCATCTTCATACAGATGGCGCTGTAGATATCTCCATGTTCGTACAGATGGCGGTGTAGATATTTCCATGTTCATATAGATGGCGGTGTAGATATTTCAAAGTTTATAGAGATAGTGCTGTAGTTACTTCCATATTTATAGAGAAATCTGTGTAGATATTTCAATGTTCATCCAGATGCCGGTGTAGATATATCCATGTTCATACAGATGGCGGTGAAGATATTTCCATGTTCATACAGATAGCGGTGTAGATAATTCCATGTTCATACAGTTAGCGGTGTAGATATTTCTATGTTCATACAAAGGGCGGTGTAGCTATTTCCATGTTCATATATATGGCAGTGAAGATATTTACATGTTCAAAGAGATGGTGGTGCAGGTATTTCCATGTTCATAGAGATGGCGGTGTAGATATTACCATTCTCATAGACATGGCGGTGTAATTTCCATGTTCATACAGATGGCCGTGTAGATATTTCCATGTTTATAGAGATGGCGGTGTAGATATTTCCATGTTTATGCAGAGTTCGCTTTAGATATTTCCATGTTTACACAGATAGCGGTGTAGATATTTCCATGTTGATACACATTGCGGTGTAGATATTTCCAAGTTTATAGAGATAGCGGTGTAGATATTTCCATGTTTATAATGATAGCGTTGTAGATATTTCCATGTTTATACAGATAGCGGTATAGATATTTCCATGTTTATACAGATGGCGGTGTAGATCTTTCCATGTTTATAGAGATGGCGGACTAGATATTTCCATGTTTATAGAGATAGTGGTGTAGTTATTTTCAGGTTTATAGAGAGAGCGGTGTAGATATTTCCATGTTTATACAGATTGTGGTGTAGTTATTTTCATGTTTATAGAAAGAGCAGTGTAGATATTTCCATTGATATACAGATATCGGTGTAGATATTTCCATGTTCATACAGATAGCGGTGTAGATATTTGCATGTTCATACAGATAGCGGTGTAGATATTTCCATGTTCATAGAGATAGCGGTGTAGTTATTTCCATGTTTATACAGAGGGCGGTGTAGTTATTTCCATGTTTATAGTGAATGCGGTCTAGATATTTCCATGTTTATAGAGATAGTGGTGTAGTTATTTCCAAGTTTATAGAGAGATCGGTGTAGATATTTCCATGTTTATACAGATAGCGGTGTAAATATTTCCATGTTTATACAGATAGCGGTGTAGAAATTTACATTTTTATAGAGATGGCGGTCTAGATATTTTCTTGTTTATACAGATAGCGGTGTAGATATTTCCATGTTTATACAGATGGCGGTGTAGATATTTACATGTTTATAGACATGGCGGTCTATTTTCTTGTTTATACAGATAGCGGTGTAGATATTTCCATGTTTATAGAGATAGCGGTGTAGATATTTCCAATTTTATACAGATAGCAGTGTAGATATTTCCATGTTCATACAGATAGCGGTGCACACATTTCCATGTTTACACAGATATCGTCGTAGATATTTACATGTTTATAGAGATAGCGGTGTAGTTATTTCCATGTTTATACAGATAGCGGTGTAGATATTTCCATGTTCCTACAGATGGCGGTGTAGATGATTCCATGCTCATACATATGGCGGTGTAGATATTTCCATGTTCGTACAGATGGTGGTGTAGATATTTCCATGTTCGTACAGATGGCGGTGTAGTTATTTCCAAGTTTAGACAGATAGCGGTGTAGTTACTTCCATGTTTATAGAGATAGCAGTATAGATATTTCCACTGATATACAGATAGCTGTGTAGATATAACCATGTTCATACAGATAGCGGTGTAGATATTTCCATGTTTATTCAGATAGCGGTGTAGATATTTCCATGTTTATACAGATAGCGTTGTAGATATTTCCATGTTTATACAGATAGCGGTGTAGATATTTCCATGTTTATACAGATAGCGGTGTAGAAATTTACATGTTTATAGAGAAGGCGGTCTACGTATTTTCTTGTTTATACAGATAGCGGTGTAGATATTTCCATGTTTGTACAGATGGCGTTGTAGATATTTACATCTTTATAGACATGGCAGTCTAGACATTTTCTTGTTTATACAGATAGCAGTGTAGATATTTCCATGTTTATAGAGTTAGCGGTGTAGATATTTCCAATTTTATACAGATAGCAGTGTAGATATTTCCATGTTCATACAGATAGCGATGCACACATTTCCATGTTTACACAGATATCGTCGTAGATATTTACATGTTTATAGAGATAGCGGTGTAGTTATTTCCATGTTTATACAGATAGCGGTGTAGATATTTCCATGTTTATACAGATAGCGGTGTAGATATTTCCATCTAAATGCAGATGTCGGTGTAGATATTTCCATGTTCATAAAGATGGCGGTGCAGATATTTCCATGTTCATACTGATAGTGGTGTAGATATTTCCATGTTAATAGAGATAGCTGTGTAGATAATTCCACCTTCATAGAGATGGCGGTGTAGATATTTCTATGTTCATACAGAGTTCGGTGTAGATATTTCCATGTTTATAGAGATGGCGGTGCAGATATTTCCATGTTTAAACAGAAAGCAGTGTAGATATTTCCATGTTTACACAGATAGCGGTATAGACCTTTCCATGTTTACACAGATGGCTTTGTAGATATTTACATGTTTATAGAGATAGCGGTGTAGTTATTTCCATGTTTATACAGATAGTTCTGAAGTTATTTCCATGTTTACACAGATAGCGGTGTGGATATTTCCATTTTTATACAGATATCTCTGTAGATATTTCCATCTTAATAGAGATGGCGGTGCAGATATTTCCATGTTCCTACAGATGGCGGTGTAGATATTTCCATGTACATACAGTTAGCGGTGTAGATATTTCCATGTTCATACAGATGGCGGTGAAGATATTTCCATGTTCATACAGATGGCGGTGTAGATATTTCCATGTTCATAGAGATGGCGGTGTAGATATTTCCATGTTCCTACAGATGGCGGTGTAGATATTTCCACGTTCATACAGATAGCGGTGTAGTTATTTCCATGTTTATAGAGAAAGCTGTGTAGATATTTCCATGTATATGCAGATAGGTGTGTAGATATTTCCATGTTCATACAGATAGCGTTGTAGATATTTCCAGGTTGATACAGATAGCGGTGTAGATATTTGCATGTTCATACAGATAGCGGTGTAGATATTTCCATGTTCGTACAGATATCGGTGTATTTATTTCCATGTTTATACAGATGGTGCTGTAGTTATTTCCATTTTTATAGTGAATGCGGTCTAGATATTTCCATGTTTATAGAGATATTGGCGTAGTTATTTCCTAGTTTATAGAGAGATCGGTGTAGATATTTCCATGTTTATACAGATAGCGGTGTAGATATTTCCATGTTTATACAGATAGCGGTGTAGAAATTTACATGTTTATGGAGATGGCGGTCTAGATATTTTCTTGTTTATACAGATAGCGGTGTAGATATTTCCATGTTCATACAGATAGCGGTGTAGATATTTCCATGTTCATACAGTTAGCGGTGTAGATATTTCTATGTTCATACAAAGGGCGGTGTAGTTATTTCCATGTTCATATATATGGCAGTGAAGATATTTACATGTTCAAAGAGATGGTGGTGCAGGTATTGCCATGTTCATAGAGATGGCGGTGTAGATATTACCATTCTCATAGACATGGCGGTGTAATTTCCATGTTCATACAGATGGCCGTGTAGATATTTCCATGTTTATAGAGATGGCGGTGTAGATATTTCCATGTTTATGCAGAGTTCGCTTTAGATATTTCCATGTTTACACAGATAGCGGTGTAGATATTTCCATGTTGATACACATTGCGGTGTAGATATTTCCAAGTTTATAGAGATAGCGGTGTAGATATTTCCATGTTTATAATGATAGCGTTGTAGATATTTCCATCTTTATACAGATAGCGGTATAGATATTTCCATGTTTATACAGATGGCGGTGTAGATCTTTCCATGTTTATAGAGATGGCGGACTAGATATTTCCATGTTTATAGAGATAGTGGTGTAGTTATTTTCAGGTTTATAGAGAGAGCGGTGTAGATATTTCCATGTTTATACAGATTGTGGTGTAGTTATTTTCATGTTTATAGAAAGAGCAGTGTAGATATTTCCATTGATATACAGATATCGGTGTAGATATTTCCATGTTCATACAGATAGCGGTGTAGATATTTGCATGTTCATACAGATAGCGGTGTAGATATTTCCATGTTCATAGAGATAGCGGTGTAGTTATTTCCATGTTTATACAGAGGGCGGTGTAGTTATTTCCATGTTTATAGTGAATGCGGTCTAGATATTTCCATGTTTATAGAGATAGTGGTGTAGTTATTTCCAAGTTTATAGAGAGATCGGTGTAGATATTTCCATGTTTATACAGATAGCGGTGTAAATATTTCCACGTTTATACAGATAGCGGTGTAGAAATTTACATTTTTATAGAGATGGCGGTCTAGATATTTTCTTGTTTATACAGATAGCGGTGTAGATATATCCATGTTTATACAGATGGCGGTGTAGATATTTACATGTTTATAGACATGGCGGTCTAGATATTTTCTTGTTTATACAGATAGCGGTGTAGATATTTCCATGTTTATAGAGATAGCGGTGTAGATATTTCCAATTTTATACAGATAGCAGTGTAGATATTTCCATGTTCATACAGATAGCGGTGCACACATTTCCATGTTTACACAGATATCGTCATAGATATTTACATGTTTATAGAGATAGCGGTGTAGTTATTTCCATGTTTATACAGATAGCGGTGTAGATATTTCCATGTTCCTACAGATGGCGGTGTAGATGATTCCATGCTCATACATATGGCGGTGTAGATATTTCCATGTTCCTACAGATGGTGGTGTAGATATTTCCATGTTCGTACAGATGGCGGTGTAGTTATTTCCAAGTTTCTACAGATAGCGGTGTAGTTATTTCCATGTTTATAGAGATAGCAGTGTAGATATTTCCATTGATATACAGATAGCTGTGTAGATATATCCATGTTCATACAGATAGCGGTGTAGATATTTTCATGTTTATAATGATAGCGGTATACATATTTCCATGTTTATACAGGTGGCGGTGTAGATCTTTCGATATTTATAGAGATGGCGGTCTAGATATTTCCATGTTTATAGAGATAGTGGTGTAGTTATTTTCAAGTTTATAGAGAGATCGGTGTAGATATTTCCATGTTTATTCAGATTGTGGTGTAGATACTTTCATGTTTATAGAAATAGCATTGTACATATTTCCATTGATATACAGATAGCGGTGT
Source organism: Gorilla gorilla gorilla (assembly GCF_029281585.2). Taxonomy (NCBI): domain Eukaryota; kingdom Metazoa; phylum Chordata; class Mammalia; order Primates; family Hominidae; genus Gorilla; species Gorilla gorilla. The sequence goes on along the minus strand of NC_073244.2, from coordinate 201,789 downwards.
AGATATTTCCATGTTCATCCAGATGGTGGTGTAGATATATCCATGTTCATACCAATGGCCGTGAAGATATTTCCATGTTCATACAGATGTCGGTGTAGATATTTCCATGTTCATACCAATGACAGTGTAGATATTTCCATGTTTATAGAGATGTCGATGTAGATATTTCCATGTTCATACAGATGGTGGTGTAGATATTTCCATGTTCATACAAATGGCGGTGTAGATATTTCCATGTTCATAGAGATGTCTGTGTAGATATTTCCATGTTTATACAGATGTCGGTGTAGATATTTCCATGTTTATAGAGATGGCGGTGTAGATATTTCCCTGTTCCAACAGATGGCGGTGTAGATGATTCCATGCTCATACAGATGGCGGTGTAGATATTTCCATGTTCCTATAGATGGCGGTGTAGATATTTCCATGTTCATACAGATGGCGGTGTAGATATTTCCAAGTTTATACAGATAGCAGTGCAGTTATTTCCATGTTTATACAGAGTTCGGTTTAGATATTTCCATGTTTACACAGATAGCGGTGTAGATATTTCCATGTTGATACACACTGCGGTGTAGATATTTCCAAGTTTATAGAGATAGCGTTGTAGATATTTCCATGTTTATAATGATAGCATTGTAGATATTTCCATGTTTATACAGATAGCGGTATAGATATTTCCATGTTTCTACAGATGGCGGTATAGATATTTCCTTGTTTATAGAGATGGCGATCTAGATATTTCCGTGTTTACACAGATTGTGGTGTAGTTATTTTCATGTTTACAGAAATAGCAGTGTAGATATTTCCATTGATATACAGATAGCTGTGTAGATATTTCCATGTTCATACAGATAGTGGTGTAGATATTTCCATGTTCCTACAGATAGCGGTGTAGATATTTCCATGTTCATACAGATGGCGGTGTAGATATTTCTATGTTTATAGAGATGGCGGTGTAGATATTTCCATGTTCATACAGATGGCGGTGTAGATATTTCCATGTTCCTACAGATGGCAGAGTAGATATTTCCATGTTCATACAGATGGCGTTGTAGATATTTCCAAGTTTATAGAGATAGCGGTGTATTTATTTCCATGTTTATAGAGAAAGCTGTGTGGATATTTCCATGTATATGCAGATAGCTGTGTAGATATTTCGATGTTCTTACAGATAGCGTTGTAGATATTTCCATGTTCATACAGATAGTGGTGTAGATATTTCCATGTTCGTGCAGATAGTGGTGTAGATATTTCCATGTTCATACAGATAGCGGTGTAGTTATTTCCATATTCATACAGATATCGGTGTAGATATTTCCATGTTCATACAGTTAGCGGTGTAGATATTTCCATGTTCATGCAGATGGCGGTGTAGATATTTCCATGTTCATACAGATGGCGGTGTAGATATTTCCATGTTCATAGAGATGGCGGTGTAGATATTTCCATGTTCCTACAGATGGCGGTGTAGATATTTCCATGTTCATACAGATAGCGGTGTAGATATTTCCATGTTTATAGAGAAAGCTGTATAGATATTTCCATGTATGTGCAGATAGCTGTGTAGATATTTCCATGTTCATACAGATAGCGGTGTAGATATTTCCATGTTCATACAGAGGGCGGTGTATTTATTTCCATTTTTATAGTGAATGCGGTCTAGATATTTCCATGTTTATAGAGATATTGGCGTAGTTATTTCCTAGTTTATAGAGAGATCGGTGTAGATATTTCCATGTTTATACAGATAGCGGTGTATATATTTCCATGTTTATACAGATAGCGGTGTAGAAATTTACATGTTTATGGAGATGGCGGTCTAGATATTTTCTTGTTTATACAGATAGCGGTGTAGATATTTCCATGTTCATACAGATAGCGGTGTAGATATTTCCATGTTCATACAGTTAGCGGTGTAGATATTTCTATGTTCATACAAAGGGCGGTGTAGTTATTTCCATGTTCATATATATGGCAGTGAAGATATTTACATGTTCAAAGAGATGGTGGTGCAGGTATTTCCATGTTCATAGAGATGGCGGTGTAGATATTACCATTCTCATAGACATGGCGGTGTAATTTCCATGTTCATACAGATGGCCGTGTAGATATTTCCATGTTTATAGAGATGGCGGTGTAGATATTTCCATGGTTATGCAGAGTTCGCTTTAGATATTTCCATGTTTACACAGATAGCGGTGTAGATATTTCCATGTTGATACACATTGCGGTGTAGATATTTCCAAGTTTATAGAGATAGCGGTGTAGATATTTCCATGTTTATAATGATAGCGTTGTAGATATTTCCATGTTTATACAGATAGCGGTATAGATATTTCCATGTTTATACAGATGGCGGTGTAGATCTTTCCATGTTTATAGAGATGGCGGACTAGATATTTCCATGTTTATAGAGATAGTGGTGTAGTTATTTTCAGGTTTATAGAGAGAGCGGTGTAGATATTTCCATGTTTATACAGATTGTGGTGTAGTTATTTTCATGTTTATAGAAAGAGCAGTGTAGATATTTCCATTGATATACAGATATCGGTGTAGATATTTCCATGTTCATACAGATAGCGGTGTAGATATTTGCATGTACATACAGATAGCAGTGTAGATATTTCCATGTTCATAGAGATAGCGGTGTAGTTATTTCCATGTTTATACAGAGGGCGGTGTAGTTATTTCCATGTTTATAGTGAATGCGGTCTAGATATTTCCATGTTTATAGAGATAGTGGTGTAGTTATTTCCAAGTTTATAGAGAGATCGGTGTAGATATTTCCATGTTTATACAGATAGCGGTGTAAATAGTTCCATGTTTATACAGATAGCGGTGTAGAAATTTACATTTTTATAGAGATGGCGGTCTAGATATTTTCTTGTTTATACAGATAGCGGTGTAGATATTTCCATGTTTATACAGATGGCGGTGTAGATATTTACATGTTTATAGACATGGCAGTCTAGATATTTTCTTGTTTATACAGATAGCGGTGTAGATATTTCCATGTTTATAGAGATAGCGGTGTAGATATTTCCAATTTTATACAGATAGCAGTGTAGGTATTTCCATGTTCATACAGATAGCGGTGCTCACATTTCCATGTTTACACAGATATCGTCATAGATATTTACATGTTTATAGAGATAGCGGTGTAGTTATTTCCATGTTTATACAGATAGCGGTGTAGATATTTCCATGTTCCTACAGATGGCGGTGTAGATGATTCCATGCTCATACATATGGCGGTGTAGATACTTCCATGTCCCTACAGATGGTGGTGTAGATATTTCCATGTTCGTACAGATGGCGGTGTAGTTATTTCCAAGTTTCTACAGATAGCGGTGTAGTTATTTCCATGTTTATAGAGATAGCAGTGTAGATATTTCCATTGATATACAGATAGCTGTGTAGATATATCCATGTTCACACAGATAGCGGTGTAGATATTTCCATGTTTATACAGATAGCGTTGTAGATATTTCCATGTTTATACAGATAGCGGTGTAGATATTTCCATCTTTATACAGATAGCGGTGTAGAAATTTACATGTTTATAGAGAAGGCGGTCTACATATTTTCTTGTTTATACAGATAGCGGTGTAGATATTTCCATGTTTGTACAGATGGCGGTGTAGATATTTACATGTTTATAGACATGGCAGTCTAGATATTTTCTTGTTTATACAGATAGCGGTGTAGATATTTCCATGTTTATAGAGTTAGCGGTGTAGATATTTCCAATTTTATACAGATAGCAGTGTAGGTATTTCCATGTTCATACAGATAACGGTGTAGACATTTCCATGTTTACACAGATATCGTCGTAGATATTTACATGTTTATAGAGATAGCGGTGTAGTTATTTCCATGTTTATACAGATAGCGGTGTAGATATTTCCATGTTTATACAGATAGCGGTGTAGATATTTCCATCTTAATGCAGATGTCGGTGTAGATATTTCCATGTTCATAAAGATGGCGGTGCAGATATTTCCAGGTTCATACAGATAGTGGTGTAGATATTTCCATGTTAATAGAGATAGCTGTGTAGATAATTCCACCTTCATAGAGATGGCGGTGAAGATATTTCTATTTTCATACAGAGTTCGGTGTAGATATTTCCATGTTTATAGAGATGGCGGTGCAGATATTTCCATGTTTATACAGAAAGCAGTGTAGATATTTCCATGTTTACACAGATAGCAGTATAGACCTTTCCATGTTTACACAGATGGCTTTGTAGGTATTTACATGTTTGTAGAGATAGCGGTGTAGTTATTTCCATGTTTATACAGATAGTGCTGAAGTTATTTCCATGTTTCACAGATAGCGGTGTGGATATTTCCATTTTTATACAGATAGCTCTGTAGATATTTCCATCTTAATAGAGATGGCGGTGCAGATATTTCCATGTTCCTACAGATGGCGGTGTAGATATTTCCATGTACATACAGTTAGCGGTGTAGATATTTCCATGTTCATAGAGATGGCGGTGAAGATATTTCCATGTTCATACAGATGGCGGTGTAGATATTTCCACATTCATACAGATAGCGGTGTAGTTATTTCCATGTTTATAGAGAAAGCTGTGTAGATATTTCCATGTATATGCAGATAGGTGTGTAGATATTTCCATGTTCATACAGATAGCGTTGTAGATATTTCCAGGTTGATACAGATAGCGGTGTAGATATTTGCATGTTAATACAGGTAGCGGTGTAGATATTTCCATGTTCATACAGATAGCGGTGTATTTATTTCCATGTTTATACAGATGGCGGTGTAGTTATTTCCATTTTTATAGTGAATGCGGTCTAGATATTTCCATGTTTATAGAGGTATTGGTGTAGTTATTTCCTAGTTTATAGAGAGATCGGTGTAGATATTTCCATGTTTATACAGATAGCGGTGTAGATATTTCCATGTTTATACAGATAACGGTGTAGAAATTTACATGTTTTTGGAGATGGCGGTCTAGATATTTTCTTGTTTATACAGATAGCGGTGTAGATATTTCCATGTTCATACAGATAGCGGTGTAGATATTTCCATGTTCATACAGTTAGCGGTGTAGATATTTCTATGTTCATACAAAGGGCGGTGTAGTTATTTCCATGTTCATATATATGGCAGTGAAGATATTTACATGTTCAAAGAGATGGTGGTGCAGGTATTTCCATGTTCATAGAGATGGCGGTGTAGATATTACCATTCTCATAGACATGGCGGTGTAATTTCCATGTTCATACAGATGGCCGTGTAGATATTTCCATGTTTATAGAGATGGCGGTGTAGATATTTCCATGTTTATGCAGAGTTCGCTTTAGATATTTCCATGTTTACCCAGATAGCGGTGTAGATATTTCCATGTTGATACACATTGCCGTGTAGATATTTCCAAGTTTATAGAGATAGCGGTGTAGATATTTCCATGTTTATAATGATAGCGTTGTAGATATTTCCATGTTTATACAGATAGCGGTATAGATATTTCCATGTTTATACAGATGGCGGTGTAGATCTTTCCATGTTTATAGAGATGGCGGACTAGATATTTCCATGTTTATAGAGATAGTGGTGTAGTTATTTTCAGGTTTATAGAGAGAGCGGTGTAGATATTTCCATGTTTATACAGATTGTGGTGTAGTTATTTTCATGTTTATAGAAAGAGCAGTGTAGATATTTCCATTGATATACAGATATCGGTGTAGATATTTCCATGTTCATAGAGATAGCGGTGTAGATATTTGCATGTTCATACAGATAGCGGTGTAGATATTTCCATGTTCATAGAGATAGCGGTGTAGTTATTTCCATGTTTATACAGAGGGCGGTGTAGTTATTTCCATGTTTATAGTGAATGCGGTCTAGATATTTCCATGTTTATAGAGATAGTGGTGTAGTTATTTCCAAGTTTATAGAGAGATCGGTGTAGATATTTCCATGTTTATACAGATAGCGGTGTAAATATTTCCACGTTTATACAGATAGCGGTGTAGAAATTTACATTTTTATAGAGATGGCCGTCTAGATATTTTCTTGTTTATACAGATAGCGGTGTAGATATATCCATGTTTATACAGATGGCGGTGTAGATATTTACATGTTTATAGACATGGCGGTCTAGATATTTTCTTGTTTATACAGATAGCGGTGTAGATATTTCCATGTTTATAGAGATAGCGGTGTAGATATTTCCAATTTTATACAGATAGCAGTGTAGATATTTCCATGTTCATACAGATAGCGGTGCACACATTTCCATGTTTACACAGATATCGTCGTAGATATTTACATGTTTATAGAGATAGCGGTGTAGTTATTTCCATGTTTATACAGATAGCGGTGTAGATATTTCCATGTTCCTACAGATGGCGGTGTAGATGATTCCATGCTCATACATATGGCGGTGTAGATATTTCCATGTTCCTACAGATGGTGGTGTAGATATTTCCATGTTCGTACAGATGGCGGTGTAGTTATTTCCAAGTTTCTACAGATAGCGGTGTAGTTATTTCCATGTTTATAGAGATAGCAGTGTAGATATTTCCATTGATATACAGATAGCTGTGTAGATATATCCATGTTCATACAGATAGCGGTGTAGATATTTTCATGTTTATAATGATAGCGGTATACATATTTCCATGTTTATACAGGTGGCGGTGTAGATCTTTCCATATTTATAGAGATGGCGGTCTAGATATTTCCATGTTTATAGAGATAGTGGTGTAGTTATTTTCAAGTTTATAGAGAGATCGGTGTAGATATTTCCATGTTTATTCAGATTGTGGTGTAGATACTTTCATGTTTATAGAAATAGCATTGTACATATTTCCATTGATATACAGATAGCGGTGTAGATATTTCCATGTTCATCCAGATGGTGGTGTAGATATATCCATGTTCATACCAATGGCCGTGAAGATATTTCCATGTTCATACAGATGTCGGTGTAGATATTTCCATGTTCATACCAATGACAGTGTAGATATTTCCATGTTTATAGAGATGTCGATGTAGATATTTCCATGTTCATACAGATGGTGGTGTAGATATTTCCATGTTCATACAAATGGCGGTGTAGATATTTCCATGTTCATAGAGATGTCTGTGTAGATATTTCCATGTTTATACAGATGTCGGTGTAGATATTTCCATGTTTATAGAGATGGCGGTGTAGATATTTCCCTGTTCCAACAGATGGCGGTGTAGATGATTCCATGCTCATACAGATGGCGGTGTAGATATTTCCATGTTCCTATAGATGGCGGTGTAGATATTTCCATGTTCATACAGATGGCGGTGTAGATATTTCCAAGTTTATACAGATAGCAGTGAAGTTATTTCCATGTTTATACAGAGTTCGGTTTAGATATTTCCATGTTTACACAGATAGCGGTGTAGATATTTCCATGTTGATACACACTGCGGTGTAGATATTTCCAAGTTTATAGAGATAGCGTTGTAGATATTTCCATGTTTATAATGATAGCATTGTAGATATTTCCATGTTTATACAGATAGCGGTATAGATATTTCCATGTTTCTACAGATGGCGGTATAGATATTTCCTTGTTTATAGAGATGGCGATCTAGATATTTCCGTGTTTACACAGATTGTGGTGTAGTTATTTTCATGTTTACAGAAATAGCAGTGTAGATATTTCCATTGATATACAGATAGCTGTGTAGATATTTCCATGTTCATACAGATAGTGGTGTAGATATTTCCATGTTCCTACAGATAGCGGTGTAGATATTTCCATGTTCATACAGATGGCGGTGTAGATATTTCTATGTTTATAGAGATGGCGGTGTAGATATTTCCATGTTCATACAGATGGCGGTGTAGATATTTCCATGTTCCTACAGATGGCAGAGTAGATATTTCCATGTTCATACAGATGGCGTTGTAGATATTTCCAAGTTTATAGAGATAGCGGTGTATTTATTTCCATGTTTATAGAGAAAGCTGTGTGGATATTTCCATGTGTATGCAGATAGCTGTGTAGATATTTCGATGTTCTTACAGATAGCGTTGTAGATATTTCCATGTTCATACAGATAGTGGTGTAGATATTTCCATGTTCGTGCAGATAGTGGTGTAGATATTTCCATGTTCATACAGATAGCGGTGTAGTTATTTCCATATTCATACAGATATCGGTGTAGATATTTCCATGTTCATACAGTTAGCGGTGTAGATATTTCCATGTTCATGCAGATGGCGGTGTAGATATTTCCATGTTCATACAGATGGCGGTGTAGATATTTCCATGTTCATAGAGATGGCGGTGTAGATATTTCCATGTTCCTACAGATGGCGGTGTAGATATTTCCATGTTCATACAGATAGCGGTGTAGATATTTCCATGTTTATAGAGAAAGCTGTATAGATATTTCCATGTATGTGCAGATAGCTGTGTAGATATTTCCATGTTCATACAGATAGCGGTGTAGATATTTCCATGTTCATACAGAGGGCGGTGTATTTATTTCCATTTTTATAGTGAATGCGGTCTAGATATTTCCATGTTTATAGAGATATTGGCGTAGTTATTTCCTAGTTTATAGAGAGATCGGTGTAGATATTTCCATGTTTATACAGAGAGCGGTGTATATATTTCCATGTTTATACAGATAGCGGTGTAGAAATTTACATGTTTATGGAGATGGCGGTCTAGATATTTTCTTGTTTATACAGATAGCGGTGTAGATATTTCCATGTTCATACAGATAGCGGTGTAGATATTTCCATGTTCATACAGTTAGCGGTGTAGATATTTCTATGTTCATACAAAGGGCGGTGTAGTTATTTCCATGTTCATATATATGGCAGTGAAGATATTTACATGTTCAAAGAGATGGTGGTGCAGGTATTTCCATGTTCATAGAGATGGCGGTGTAGATATTACCATTCTCATAGACATGGCGGTGTAATTTCCATGTTCATACAGATGGCCGTGTAGATATTTCCATGTTTATAGAGATGGCGGTGTAGATATTTCCATGTTTATGCAGAGTTCGCTTTAGATATTTCCATGTTTACCCAGATAGCGGTGTAGATATTTCCATGTTGATACACATTGCGGTGTAGATATTTCCAAGTTTATAGAGATAGCGGTGTAGATATTTCCATGTTTATAATGATAGCGTTGTAGATATTTCCATGTTTATACAGATAGCGGTATAGATATTTCCATGTTTATACAGATGGCGGTGTAGATCTTTCCATGTTTATAGAGATGGCGGACTAGATATTTCCATGTTTATAGAGATAGTGGTGTAGTTATTTTCAGGTTTATAGAGAGAGCGGTGTAGATATTTCCATGTTTATACAGATTGTGGTGTAGTTATTTTCATGTTTATAGAAAGAGCAGTGTAGATATTTCCATTGATATACAGATATCGGTGTAGATATTTCCATGTTCATACAGATAGCGGTGTAGATATTTGCATGTACATACAGATAGCGGTGTAGATATTTCCATGTTCATAGAGATAGCGGTGTAGTTATTTCCATGTTTATACAGAGGGCGGTGTAGTTATTTCCATGTTTATAGTGAATGCGGTCTAGATATTTCCATGTTTATAGAGATAGTGGTGTAGTTATTTCCAAGTTTATAGAGAGATCGGTGTAGATATTTCCATGTTTATACAGATAGCGGTGTAAATATTTCCATGTTTATACAGATAGCGGTGTAGAAATTTACATTTTTATAGAGATGGCGGTCTAGATATTTTCTTGTTTATACAGATAGCGGTGTAGATATTTCCATGTTTATACAGATGGCGGTGTAGATATTTACATGTTTATAGACATGGCAGTCTAGATATTTTCTTGTTTATACAGATAGCGGTGTAGATATTTCCATGTTTATAGAGATAGCGGTGTAGATATTTCCAATTTTATACAGATAGCAGTGTAGATATTTCCATGTTCATACAGATAGCGGTGCACACATTTCCATGTTTACACAGATATCGTCATAGATATTTACATGTTTATAGAGATAGCGGTGTAGTTATTTCCATGTTTATACAGATAGCGGTGTAGATATTTCCATGTTCCTACAGATGGCGGTGTAGATGATTCCATGCTCATACATATGGCGGTGTAGATACTTCCATGTCCCTACAGATGGTGGTGTAGATATTTCCATGTTCGTACAGATGGCGGTGTAGTTATTTCCAAGTTTCTACAGATAGCGGTGTAGTTATTTCCATGTTTATAGAGATAGCAGTGTAGATATTTCCATTGATATACAGATAGCTGTGTAGATATATCCATGTTCACACAGATAGCGGTGTAGATATTTCCATGTTTATACAGATAGCGTTGTAGATATTTCCATGTTTATACAGATAGCGGTGTAGATATTTCCATCTTTATACAGATAGCGGTGTAGAAATTTACATGTTTATAGAGAAGGCGGTCTACATATTTTCTTGTTTATACAGATAGCGGTGTAGATATTTCCATGTTTGTACAGATGGCGGTGTAGATATTTACATGTTTATAGACATGGCAGTCTAGATATTTTCTTGTTTATACAGATAGCGGTGTAGATATTTCCATGTTTATAGAGTTAGCGGTGTAGATATTTCCAATTTTATACAGATAGCAGTGTAGGTATTTCCATGTTCATACAGATAACGGTGTAGACATTTCCATGTTTACACAGATATCGTCGTAGATATTTGCATGTTTATAGAGATAGCGGTGTAGTTATTTCCATGTTTATACAGATAGCGGTGTAGATATTTCCATGTTTATACAGATAGCGGTGTAGATATTTCCATCTTAATGCAGATGTCGGTGTAGATATTTCCATGTTCATAAAGATGGCGGTGCAGATATTTCCAGGTTCATACAGATAGTGGTGTAGATATTTCCATGTTAATAGAGATAGCTGTGTAGATAATTCCACCTTCATAGAGATGGCGGTGAAGATATTTCTATTTTCATACAGAGTTCGGTGTAGATATTTCCATGTTTATAGAGATGGCGGTGCAGATATTTCCATGTTTATACAGAAAGCAGTGTAGATATTTCCATGTTTACACAGATAGCAGTATAGACCTTTCCATGTTTACACAGATGGCTTTGTAGGTATTTACATGTTTGTAGAGATAGCGGTGTAGTTATTTCCATGTTTATACAGATAGTGCTGAAGTTATTTCCATGTTTCATAGATAGCGGTGTGGATATTTCCATTTTTATACAGATAGCTCTGTAGATATTTCCATCTTAATAGAGATGGCGGTGCAGATATTTCCATGTTCCTACAGATGGCGGTGTAGATATTTCCATGTACATACAGTTAGCGGTGTAGATATTTCCATGTTCATAGAGATGGCGGTGAAGATATTTCCATGTTCATACAGATGGCGGTGTAGATATTTCCACATTCATACAGATAGCGGTGTAGTTATTTCCATGTTTATAGAGAAAGCTGTGTAGATATTTCCATGTATATGCAGATAGGTGTGTAGATATTTCCATGTTCATACAGATAGCGTTGTAGATATTTCCAGGTTGATACAGATAGCGGTGTAGATATTTGCATGTTAATACAGGTAGCGGTGTAGATATTTCCATGTTCATACAGATAGCGGTGTATTTATTTCCATGTTTATACAGATGGCGGTGTAGTTATTTCCATTTTTATAGTGAATGCGGTCTAGATATTTCCATGTTTATAGAGGTATTGGTGTAGTTATTTCCTAGTTTATAGAGAGATCGGTGTAGATATTTCCATGTTTATACAGATAGCGGTGTAGGTATTTCCATGTTTATACAGATAGCGGTGTAGAAATTTACATGTTTTTGGAGATGGCGGTCTAGATATTTTCTTGTTTATACAGATAGCGGTGTAGATATTTCCATGTTCATACAGATAGCGGTGTAGATATTTCCATGTTCATACAGTTAGCGGTGTAGATATTTCTATGTTCATACAAAGGGCGGTGTAGTTATTTCCATGTTCATATATATGGCAGTGAAGATATTTACATGTTCAAAGAGATGGTGGTGCAGGTATTTCCATGTTCATAGAGATGGCGGTGTAGATATTACCATTCTCATAGACATGGCGGTGTAATTTCCATGTTCATACAGATGGCCGTGTAGATATTTCCATGTTTATAGAGATGGCGGTGTAGATATTTCCATGTTTATGCAGAGTTCGCTTTAGATATTTCCATGTTTACCCAGATAGCGGTGTAGATATTTCCATGTTGATACACATTGCGGTGTAGATATTTCCAAGTTTATAGAGATAGCGGTGTAGATATTTCCATGTTTATAATGATAGCGTTGTAGATATTTCCATGTTTATACAGATAGCGGTATAGATATTTCCATGTTTATACAGATGGCGGTGTAGATCTTTCCATGTTTATAGAGATGGCGGACTAGATATTTCCATGTTTATAGAGATAGTGGTGTAGTTATTTTCAGGTTTATAGAGAGAGCGGTGTAGATATTTCCATGTTTATACAGATTGTGGTGTAGTTATTTTCATGTTTATAGAAAGAGCAGTGTAGATATTTCCATTGATATACAGATATCGGTGTAGATATTTCCATGTTCATACAGATAGCGGTGTAGATATTTGCATGTTCATACAGATAGCGGTGTAGATATTTCCATGTTCATAGAGATAGCGGTGTAGTTATTTCCATGTTTATACAGAGGGCGGTGTAGTTATTTCCATGTTTATAGTGAATGCGGTCTAGATATTTCCATGTTTATAGAGATAGTGGTGTAGTTATTTCCAAGTTTGTAGAGAGATCGGTGTAGATATTTCCATGTTTATACAGATAGCGGGGTAAATATTTCCATGTTTATACAGATAGCGGTGTAGAAATTTACATTTTTATAGAGATGGCGGTCTAGATATTTTCTTGTTTATACAGATAGCGGTGTAGATATTTCCATGTTTATACAGATGGCGGTGTAGATATTTACATGTTTATAGACATGGCGGTCTAGATATTTTCTTGTTTATACAGATAGCGGTGTAGATATTTCCATGTTTATAGAGATAGCGGTGTAGATATTTCCAATTTTATACAGATAGCAGTGTAGATATTTCCATGTTCATACAGATAGCGGTGCACACATTTCCATGTTTACACAGATATCGTCATAGACATTTACATGTTTATAGAGATAGCGGTGTAGTTATTTCCATGTTTATACAGATAGCGGTGTAGATATTTCCAGGTTCCTACAGATGGCGGTGTAGATGATTCCATGCTCATACATATGGCGGTATAGATATTTCCATGTTTACACAGATAGCGGTATAGACCTTTCCATGTTTACACAGATGGCTTTGTAGATATTTACATGTTTATAGAGATAGCGGTGTAGTTATTTCCATGTTTATACAGATAGTTCTGAAGTTATTTCCATGTTTACACAGATAGCGGTGTGGATATTTCCATTTTTATACAGATAGCTCTGTAGATATTTCCATCTTAATAGAGATGGCGGTGCAGATATTTCCATGTTCCTACAGATGGCGGTGTAGATATTTCCATGTACATACAGTTAGCGGTGTAGATATTTCCATGTTCATACAGATGGCGGTGAAGATATTTCCATGTTCATACAGATGGCGGTGTAGATATTTCCATGTTCATAGAGATGGCGGTGTAGATATTTCCATGTTCCTACAGATGGCGGTGTAGATATTTCCACGTTCATACAGATAGCGGTGTAGTTATTTCCATGTTTATAGAGAAAGCTGTGTAGATATTTCCATGTTTATGCAGATAGGTGTGTAGATATTTCCATGTTCATACAGATAGCGTTGTAGATATTTCCAGGTTGATACAGATAGCGGTGTAGATATTTGCATGTTCATACTGGTAGCGGTGTAGATATTTCCATGTTCGTACAGATAGCGGTGTATTTATTTCCATGTTTATACAGATGGCGGTGTAGTTATTTCCAATTTTATAGTGAATGCGGTCTAGATATTTCCATGTTTATAGAGATATTGGCGTAGTTATTTCCTAGTTTATAGAGAGATCGGTGTAGATATTTCCATGTTTATACAGATAGCGGTGTAGATATTTCCATGTTTATACAGATAGCGGTGTAGAAATTTACATGTTTATGGAGATGGCGGTCTAGATATTTTCTTGTTTATACAGATAGCGGTGTAGATATTTCCATGTTCATACAGATAGCGGTGTAGATATTTCCATGTTCAAACAGTTAGCGGTGTAGATATTTCTATGTTCATACAAAGGGCGGTGTAGTTATTTCCATGTTCATATATATGGCAGTGAAGATATTTACATGTTCAAAGAGATGGTGGTGCAGGTATTTCCATGTTCATAGAGATGGCGGTGAAGATATTACCATTCTCATAGACATGGCGGTGTAATTTCCATGTTCATACAGATGGCCGTGTAGATATTTCCATGTTTATAGAGATGGCGGTGTAGATATTTCCATGTTTATGCAGAGTTCTCTTTAGATATTTCCATGTTTACCCAGATAGCGGTGTAGATATTTCCATGTTGATACACATTGCGGTGTAGATATTTCCAAGTTTATAGAGATAGCGGTGTAGATATTTCCATGTTTATAATGATAGCGTTGTAGATATTTCCATGTTTATACAGATAGCGGTATAGATATTTCCATGTTTATACAGATGGCGGTGTAGATCTTTCCATGTTTATAGAGATGGCGGACTAGATATTTCCATGTTTATAGAGATAGTGGTGTAGTTATTTTCAGGTTTATAGAGAGAGCGGTGTAGATATTTCCATGTTTATACAGATTGTGGTGTAGTTATTTTCATGTTTATAGAAAGAGCAGTGTAGATATTTCCATTGATATACAGATATCGGTGTAGATATTTCCATGTTCATACAGATAGCGGTGTAGATATTTGCATGTTCATACAGATAGCGGTGTAGATATTTCCATGTTCATAGAGATAGCGGAGTAGTTATTTCCATGTTTATACAGAGGGCGGTGTAGTTATTTCCATGTTTATAGTGAATACGGTCTAGATATTTCCATGTTTATAGAGATAGTGGTGTAGTTATTTCCAAGTTTATAGAGAGATCGGTGTAGATATTTCCATGTTTATACAGATAGCGGTGTAAATATTTCCATGTTTATACAGATAGCAGTGTAGGAATTTACATTTTTATAGAGATGGCGGTCTAGATATTTTCTTGTTTATACAGATAGCGGTGTAGATATTTCCATGTTTATACAGATGGCGGTGTAGATATTTACATGTTTATAGACATGGCGGTCTAGATATTTTCTTGTTTATACAGATAGCGGTGTAGAAATTTCCATGTTTATAGAGATAGCGGTGTAGATATTACCATGTTCATACAGATAGCGGTGTAGACATTTCCATGTTTACACAGATTTCGTCGTAGATATTTACATGTTTATAGAGATAGCGGTGTAGTTATTTCCATGTTAATACAGATAGCTGTGTAGATATTTCCATGTTTATACAGATAGCGGTGTAGATATTTCCATCTTAATGCAGATGGCGGTGTAGATATTTCCATGTTCATAAAGATGGCGGTGCAGATATTTCCATGTTCATACAGATAGTGGTGTAGATATTTCCATGTTAATAGAGATAGCTGTGTAGATAATTCCACCTTCATAGATATGGCGGTGTAGATATTTCTATGTTCATACAGAGTTCGGTGTAGATATTTCCATGTTTATAGAGATGGCGGTGCAGATATTTCCATGTTTATACAGAAAGCAGTGTAGATATTTCCATGTTTACACAGATAGCGGTATAGACCTTTCCATGTTTACACAGATGGCTTTGTAGATATTTACATGTTTATAGAGATAGCGGTGTAGTTATTTCCAAGTTTATACAGATAGTTCTGAAGTTATTTCCATGTTTACACAGATAGCGGTGTGGATATTTCCATTTTTATACAGATAGCTCTGTAGATATTTCCATCTTAATAGAGATGGCGGTGCAGATATTTCCATGTTCCTACAGATGGCGGTGTAGATATTTCCATGTACATACAGCTAGCGGTGTAGATATTTCCATGTTCATACAGATGGCGGTGAAGATATTTCCATGTTCATACAGATGGCGGTGTAGATATTTCCATGTTCATAGAGATGGCGGTGTAGATATTTCCATGTTCCTACAGATGGCGGTGTAGATATTTCCACGTTCATACAGATAGCGGTGTAGTTATTTCCATGTTTATAGAGAAAGCTGTGTAGATATTTCCATGTATATGCAGATAGGTGTGTAGATATTTCCATGTTCATACAGATAGCGTTGTAGATATTTCCAGGTTGATACAGATAGCGGTGTAGATATTTGCATGTTCATACTGCTAGCGGTGTAGATATTTCCATGTTCGTACAGATAGCGGTGTATTTATTTCCATGTTTATACAGATGGCGGTGTAGTTATTTCCATTTTTATTGTGAATGCGGTCTAGATATTTCCATGTTTATAGAGATATTGGCGTAGTTATTTCCTAGTTTATAGAGAGATCGGTGTAGATATTTCCATGTTTATACAGATAGCGGTGTAGATATTTCCATGTTTATACAGATAGCGGTGTAGAAATTTACATGTTTAAGGAGATGGCGGTCTAGATATTTTCTTGTTTATACAGATAGCGGTGTAGATATTTCCATGTTCATACAGATAGCGGTGTAGATATTACCATGTACATACAGTTAGCGGTGTAGATATTTCTATGTTCATACAAAGGGCGGTGTAGTTATTTCCATGTTCATATATATGGCAGTGAAGATATTTACATGTTCAAAGAGATGGTGGTGCAGGTATTTCCATGTTCATAGAGATGGCGGTGAAGGTATTACCATTCTCATAGACATGGCGGTGTAATTTCCATGTTCATACAGATGGCCGTGTAGATATTTCCATGTTTATAGAGATGGCGGTGTAGATATTTCCATGTTTATGCAGAGTTCGCTTTAGATATTTCCATGTTTACCCAGATAGCGGTGTAGATATTTCCATGTTGATACACATTGCGGTGTAGATATTTCCAAGTTTATAGAGATAGCGGTGTAGATATTTCCATGTTTATAATGATAGCGTTGTAGATATTTCCATGTTTATACAGATAGCGGTATAGATATTTCCATGTTTATACAGATGGCGGTGTAGATCTTTCCATGTTTATAGAGATGGCGGACTAGATATTTCCATGTTTATAGAGATAGTGGTGTAGTTATTTTCAGGTTTATAGAGAGAGCGGTGTAGATATTTCCATGTTTATACAGATTGTGGTGTAGTTATTTTCATGTTTATAGAAAGAGCAGTGTAGATATTTCCATTGATATACAGATATCGGTGTAGATATTTCCATGTTCATAGAGATAGCGGTGTAGATATTTGCATGTTCATACAGATAGCGGTGTAGATATTTCCATGTTCATAGAGATAGCGGTGTAGTTATTTCCATGTTTATACAGAGGGCGGTGTAGTTATTTCCATGTTTATAGTGAATACGGTCTAGATATTTCCATGTTTATAGAGATAGTGGTGTAGTTATTTCCAAGTTTATAGAGAGATCGGTGTAGATATTTCCATGTTTATACAGATAGCGGTGTAAATATTTCCATGTTTATACAGATAGCAGTGTAGAAATTTACATTTTTATAGAGATGGCGGTCTAGATATTTTCTTGTTTATACAGATAGCGGTGTAGATATTTCCATGTTTATACAGATGGCGGTGTAGATATTTACATGTTTATAGACATGGCGGTCTAGATATTTTCTTGTTTATACAGATAGCGGTGTAGATATTTCCATGTTTATAGAGATAGCGGTTTAGATATTTCCAATTTTATACAGATAGCAGTGTAGATATTTCCATGTTCATACAGATAGCGGTGCACACATTTCCATGTTTACACAGATATCGTCATAGACATTTACATGTTTATAGAGATAGCGGTGTAGTTATTTCCATGTTTATACAGATAGCGGTGTAGATATTTCCAGGTTCCTACAGATGGCGGTGTAGATGATTCCATGCTCATACATATGGCGGTGTAGATATTTCCATGTTCCTACAGATGGTGGTGTAGATATTTCCATGTTCGTACAGATGGCGGTGTAGTTATTTCCAAGTTTCTACAGATAGCGGTGTAGTTATTTCCATGTTTATAGAGATAGCAGTGTAGATATTTCCATTGATATACAGATAGCTGTGTAGAGATATCCATGTTCATACAGATAGCGGTGTAGATATTTTCATGTTTATAATGATAGCGGTATACATATTTCCATGTTTATACAGATGGCGGTGTAGGTCTTTCCATATTTATAGAGATGGCGGTCTAGATATTTCCATGTTTATAGAGATAGTGGTGTAGTTATTTTCAAGTTTATAGAGAGATCGGTGTAGATATTTCCATGTTTATTCAGATTGTGGTGTAGATACTTTCATGTTTATAGAAATAGCATTGTACATATTTCCATTGATATACAGATAGCGGTGTAGATATTTCCATGTTCATCCAGATGGTGGTGTAGATATATCCATGTTCATACCAATGGCCGTGAAGATATTACCATGTTCATACAGATGTCGGTGTAGATATTTCCATGTTCATACCAATGACAGTGTAGATATTTCCATGTTTATAGAGATGTCGATGTAGATATTTCCATGTTCATACAGATGGTGGTGTAGATATTTCCATGTTCATACAAATGGCGGTGTAGATATTTCCATGTTCATAGAGATGTCTGTGTAGATATTTCCATGTTTATATAGATGTCGGTGTAGATATTTCCATGTTTATAGAGATGGCGGTGTAGATATTTCCCTGTTCCAACAGATGGCGGTGTAGATGATTCCATGCTCATACAGATGGCGGTGTAGATATTTCCATGTTCCTATAGATGGCGGTGTAGATGTTTCCATGTTCATACAGATGGCGGTGTAGATATTTCCAAGTTTATACAGATAGCAGTGAAGTTATTTCCATGTTTATACAGAGTTCGGTTTAGATATTTCCATGTTTACACAGATAGCGGTGTAGATATTTCCATGTTGATACACACTGCGGTGTAGATATTTCCAAGTTTATAGAGATAGCGTTGTAGATATTTCCATGTTTATAATGAAAGCATTGTAGATATTTCCATGTTTATACAGATAGCGGTATAGATATTTCCATGTTTCTACAGATGGCGGTATAGATATTTCCATGTTTATAGAGATGGCGATCTAGATATTTCCATGTTTACACAGATTGTGGTGTAGTTATTTTCATGTTTATAGAAATAGCAGTGTAGATATTTCCATTGATATACAGATAGCTGTGTAGATATTTCCATGTTCATACAGATAGTGGTGTAGATATTTCCATGTTCATACAGATGGCGGTGTAGATATTTCTATGTTTATAGAGATGGCGGTGTAGATATTCCCATGTTCATACAGATGGCGGTGTAGATATTTCCATGTTCCCACAGATGGCGGAGTAGATATTTCCATGTTCATACAGATGGCGTTGTAGATATTTCCAAGTTTATAGAGATAGCGGTGTATTTATTTCCATGTTTATAGAGAAAGCTGTGTGGATATTTCCATGTGTATGCAGATAGCTGTGTAGATATTTCGATGTTCTTACAGATAGCGTTGTAGATATTTCCATGTTCATACAGATAGTGGTGTAGATATTTCCATGTTCATGCAGATAGCGGTGTAGATATTTCCATGTTCATACAGTTAGCGGTGTAGATATTTCCATGTTCATGCAGATAGCGGTGTAGATATTTCCATGTTCATACAGTTAGCGGTGTAGATATTTCCATGTTCATGCAGATAGCGGTGTAGATATTTCCATGTTCATACAGATGGCGGTGTAGATATTTCCAAGTTTATACAGATAGCGGTGTAGTTATTTCCATGTTCATAGAGATGGCGGTGTACATATTTCCATGTTTATACAGATGGCGGTGTAGATATTTCCATGTTCATAGAGATGGCGGTGTAGATATTTCCATGTTCCTACAGATGGCGGTGTAGATATTTCCATGTTCATACAGATAGCGGTGTAGATATTTCCATGTTTATAGAGAAAGCTGTATAGATATTTCCATGTATGTGCAGATAGCTGTGTAGATATTTCCATGTTCATACAGATAGCGGTGTAGATATTTCCATGTTCATACAGAGGGCGGTGTATTTATTTCCATTTTTATAGTGAATGCGGTCTAGATATTTCCATGTTTATAGTGATATTGGCGTAGTTATTTCCTAGTTTATAGAGAGATCGTTGTAGATATTTCCATGTTTATACAGATAGCGGTGTAGATATTTCCATGTTTATACAGATAGCGGTGTAGAAATTTACATGTTTATGGAGATGGCGGTCTAGATATTTTCTTGTTTATACAGATAGCGGTGAAGATATTTCCATGTTCATACAGATAGCGGTGTAGATACTTCCATGTTCATACAGTTAGTGGTGTAGATATTTCTATGTTCATACAAAGGGCGGTGTAGTTATTTCCATGTTCATATATATGGCAGTGAAGATATTTACATGTTCAAAGAGATGGTGGTGCAGGTATTTCCATGTTCATAGAGATGGCGGTGTAGATATTACCATTCTCATAGACATGGCGGTGTAATTTCCATGTTCATACAGATGGCCGTGTAGATATTTCCATGTTTATAGAGATGGCGGTGTAGATATTTCCATGTTTATGCAGAGTTCGCTTTAGATATTTCCATGTTTACCCAGATAGCGGTGTAGATATTTCCATGTTGATACACATTGCGGTGTAGATATTTCCAAGTTTATAGAGATAGCGGTGTAGATATTTCCATGTTTATAATGATAGCATTGTAGATATTTCCATGTTTATACAGATAGCGGTATAGATATTTCCATGTTTATACAGATGGCGGTGTAGATCTTTCCATGTTTATAGAGATGGCGGACTAGATATTTCCATGTTTATAGAGATAGTGGTGTAGTTATTTTCAGGTTTATAGAGAGAGCGGTGTAGATATTTCCATGTTTATACAGATTGTGGTGTAGTTATTTTCATGTTTATAGAAAGAGCAGTGTAGATATTTCCATTGATATACAGATATCGGTGTAGATATTTCCATGTTCATACAGATAGCGGTGTAGATATTTCCACGTTTATAGAGATCGCGGTGCAATTATTTCCATGTTCATACAGATGGCGGTGTAGGTATTTCCATGTTTATAGAGATGGCAGTGTAGATATTTTCATGTTTACACAGATGGCGGTGTAGATATTTCCATGTTTACACAGATAGCGGTGTAGACATTTCCATGTTTACACAGGTAGCGGTATGGATGTTTCCAAGTGTATGCAGATAGCGGTGTAGATATTTCCATGTTTATACAGATAGCGGTGCGGATATTTCCATGTTTATACAGATAGTTGGCCAGATATTTCCATGTTTATACAGATAGCGGTGTAGATATTTCCATCTTCATACAGATGGCGCTGTAGATATCTCCATGTTCGTACAGATGGCGGTGTAGATATTTCCATGTTCATATAGATGGCGGTGTAGATATTTCAAAGTTTATAGAGATAGTGCTGTAGTTACTTCCATATTTATAGAGAAATCTGTGTAGATATTTCCATGTTCATCCAGATGCCGGTGTAGATATATCCATGTTCATACATATGGCGGTGAAGATATTTCCATGTTCATACAGATAGCGGTGTAGATATTTCCATGTTCATACAGTTAGCGGTGTAGATATTTCTATGTTCATACAAAGGGCGGTGTAGCTATTTCCATGTTCATATATATGGCAGTGAAGATATTTACATGTTCAAAGAGATGGTGGTGCAGGTATTTCCATGTTCATAGAGATGGCGGTTTAGATATTACCATTCTCATAGACATGGCGGTGTAATTTCCATGTTCATACAGATGGCCGTGTAGATATTTCCATGTTTATAGAGATGGCGGTGTAGATATTTCCATGTTTATGCAGAGTTCGCTTTAGATATTTCCATGTTTACCCAGATAGCGGTGTAGATATTTCCATGTTGATACACATTGCGGTGTAGATATTTCCAAGTTTATAGAGATAGCGGTGTAGATATTTCCATGTTTATAATGATAGCGTTGTAGATATTTCCATGTTTATACAGATAGCGGTATAGATATTTCCATGTTTATACAGATGGCGGTGTAGATCTTTCCATGTTTATAGAGATGGCGGACTAGATATTTCCATGTTTATAGAGATAGTGGTGTAGTTATTTTCAGGTTTATAGAGAGAGCGGTGTAGATATTTCCATGTTTATACAGATTGTGGTGTAGTTATTTTCATGTTTATAGAAAGAGCAGTGTAGATATTTCCATTGATATACAGATATCGGTGTAGATATTTCCATGTTCATACAGATAGCGGTGTAGATATTTGCATGTTCATACAGATAGCGGTGTAGATATTTCCATGTTCATAGAGATAGCGGTGTAGTTATTTCCATGTTTATACAGAGGGCGGTGTAGTTATTTCCATGTTTATAGTGAATGCGGTCTAGATATTTCCATGTTTATAGAGATAGTGGTGTAGTTATTTCCAAGTTTATAGAGAGATCGGTGTAGATATTTCCATGTTTATACAGATAGCGGGGTAAATATTTCCATGTTTATACAGATAGCGGTGTAGAAATTTACATTTTTATAGAGATGGCGGTCTAGATATTTTCTTGTTTATACAGATAGCGGTGTAGATATTTCCATGTTTATACAGATGGCGGTGTAGATATTTACATGTTTATAGACATGGCGGTCTATTTTCTTGTTTATACAGATAGCGGTGTAGATATTTCCATGTTTATAGAGATAGCGGTGTAGATATTTCCAATTTTATACAGATAGCAGTGTAGATATTTCCATGTTCATACAGATAGCGGTGCACACATTTCCATGTTTACACAGATATCGTCGTAGATATTTACATGTTTATAGAGATAGCGGTGTAGTTATTTCCATGTTTATACAGATAGCGGTGTAGATATTTCCATGTTCCTACAGATGGCGGTGTAGATGATTCCATGCTCATACATATGGCGGTGTAGATATTTCCATGTTCCTACAGATGGTGGTGTAGATATTTCCATGTTCGTACAGATGGCGGTGTAGTTATTTCCAAGTTTAGACAGATAGCGGTGTAGTTACTTCCATGTTTATAGAGATAGCAGTGTAGATATTTCCACTGATATACAGATAGCTGTGTAGATATAACCATGTTCATACAGATAGCGGTGTAGATATTTCCATGTTTATACAGATAGCGTTGTAGATATTTCCATGTTTATACAGATAGCGGTGTAGATATTTCCATCTTTATACAGATAGCGGTGTAGAAATTAACATGTTTATAGAGAAGGCGGTCTACATATTTTCTTGTTTATACAGATAGCGGTGTAGATATTTCCATGTTTGTACAGATGGCGGTGTAGATATTTACATGTTTATAGACATGGCAGTCTAGACATTTTCTTGTTTATACAGATAGCGGTGTAGATATTTCCATGTTTATAGAGTTAGCGGTGTAGATATTTCCAATTTTATACAGATAGCAGTGTAGATATTTCCATGTTCATACAGATAGCGGTGTAGACATTTCCATGTTTACACAGATATCGTCGTAGATATTTACATGTTTATAGAGATAGCGGTGTAGTTATTTCCATGTTTATACAGATAGCGGTGTAGATATTTCCATGTTTATACAGATAGCGGTGTAGATATTTCCATCTTAATGCAGATGTCGGTGTAGATATTTCCATGTTCATAAAGATGGCGGTGCAGATATTTCCATGTTCATACAGATAGTGGTGTAGATATTTCCATGTTAATAGAGATAGCTGTATAGATAATTCCACCTTCATAGAGATGGCGGTGTAGATATTTCTATGTTCATACAGAGTTCGGTGTAGATATTTCCATGTTTATAGAGATGGCGGTGCAGATATTTCCATGTTTATACAGAAAGCAGTGTAGATATTTCCATGTTTACACAGATAGGGGTATAGACCTTTCCATGTTTACACAGATGGCTTTGTAGGTGTTTACATGTTTATAGAGATAGCGGTGTAGTTATTTCCATGTTTATACAGATGGTGCTGAAGTTATTTCCATGTTTACACAGATAGCGGTGTGGATATTTCCATTTTTATACAGATATCTCTGTAGATATTTCCATCTTAATAGAGATGGCGGTGCAGATATTTCCATGTTCCTACAGATGGCGGTGTAGATATTTCCATGTACATACAGTTAGCGGTGTAGATATTTCCATGTTCATACAGATGGCGGTGAAGTTATTTCCATGTTCATACAGATGGCGGTGTAGATATTTCCATGTTCATAGAGATGGCGGTGTAGATATTTCCATGTTCCGACAGATGGCGGTGTAGATATTTCCACGTTCATACAGATAGCGGTGTAGTTATTTCCATGTTTATAGAGAAAGCTGTGTAGATATTTCCATGTATATGCAGATAGGTGTGTAGATATTTCCATGTTCATACAGATAGCGTTGTAGATATTTCCAGGTTGATACAGATAGCGGTGTAGATATTTGCATGTTCATACAGGTAGCGGTGTAGATATTTCCATGTTCATACAGATAGCGGTGTATTTATTTCCATGTTTATACAGATGGCGGTGTAGTTATTTCCATTTTTATAGTGAATGCGGTCTAGATATTTCCATGTTTATAGAGATATTGGCGTAGTTATTTCCTAGTTTATAGAGAGATCGGTGTAGATATTTCCATGTTTATACAGATAGCGGTGTAGATATTTCCATGTTTATACAGATAGCGGTGTAGAAATTTACATGTTTATGGAGATGGCGGTCTAGATATTTTCTTGTTTATACAGATAGCGGTGTAGATATTTCCATGTTCATACAGATAGCGGTGTAGATATTTCCATGTTCAAACAGTTAGCGGTGTAGATATTTCTATGTTCATACAAAGGGCGGTGTAGTTATTTCCATGTTCATATATATGGCAGTGAAGATATTTACATGTTCAAAGAGATGGTGGTGCAGGTATTTCCATGTTCATAGAGATGGCGGTGTAGATATTACCATTCTCATAGACATGGCGGTGTAATTTCCATGTTCATACAGATGGCCGTGTAGATATTTCCATGTTTATAGAGATGGCGGTGTAGATATTTCCATGTTTATGCAGAGTTCGCTTTAGATATTTCCATGTTTACACAGATAGCGGTGTAGATATTTCCATGTTGATACACATTGCGGTGTAGATATTTCCAAGTTTATAGAGATAGCGGTGTAGATATTTCCATGTTTATAATGATAGCGTTGTAGATATTTCCATGTTTATACAGATAGCGGTATAGATATTTCCATGTTTATACAGATGGCGGTGTAGATCTTTCCATGTTTATAGAGATGGCGGACTAGATATTTCCATGTTTATAGAGATAGTGGTGTAGTTATTTTCAGGTTTATAGAGAGAGCGGTGTAGATATTTCCATGTTTATACAGATTGTGGTGTAGTTATTTTCATGTTTATAGAAAGAGCAGTGTAGATATTTCCATTGATATACAGATATCGGTGTAGATATTTCCATGTTCATACAGATAGCGGTGTAGATATTTGCATGTTCATACAGATAGCGGTGTAGATATTTCCATGTTCATAGAGATAGCGGTGTAGTTATTTCCATGTTTATACAGAGGGCGGTGTAGTTATTTCCATGTTTATAGTGAATGCGGTCTAGATATTTCCATGTTTATAGAGATAGTGGTGTAGTTATTTCCAAGTTTATAGAGAGATCGGTGTAGATATTTCCATGTTTATACAGATAGCGGTGTAAATATTTCCATGTTTATACAGATAGCGGTGTAGAAATTTACATTTTTATAGAGATGGCGGTCTAGATATTTTCTTGTTTATACAGATAGCGGTGTAGATATTTCCATGTTTATACAGATGGCGGTGTAGATATTTACATGTTTATAGACATGGCGGTCTAGATATTTTCTTGCTTATACAGATAGCGGTGTAGATATTTCCATGTTTATAGAGATAGCGGTGTAGATATTTCCAATTTTATTCAGATAGCGGTGTAGATATTTCCATGTTTGTACAGATGGCGGTGTAGATATTTACATGTTTATAGACATGGCAGTCTAGACATTTTCTTGTTTATACAGATAGCGGTGTAGATATTTCCATGTTTATAGAGTTAGCGGTGTAGATATTTCCAATTTTATACAGATAGCAGTGTAGATATTTCCATGTTCATACAGATAGCGGTGTAGACATTTCCATGTTTACACAGATATCGTCGTAGATATTTACATGTTTATAGAGATAGCGGTGTAGTTATTTCCATGTTTATACAGATAGCGGTGTAGATATTTCCATGTTTATACAGATAGCGGTGTAGATATTTCCATCTTAATGCAGATGTCGGTGTAGATATTTCCATGTTCATAAAGATGGCGGTGCAGATATTTCCATGTTCATACAGATAGTGGTGTAGATATTTCCATGTTAATAGAGATAGCTGTATAGATAATTCCACCTTCATAGAGATGGCGGTGTAGATATTTCTATGTTCATACAGAGTTCGGTGTAGATATTTCCATGTTTATAGAGATGGCGGTGCAGATATTTCCATGTTTATACAGAAAGCAGTGTAGATATTTCCATGTTTACACAGATAGGGGTATAGACCTTTCCATGTTTACACAGATGGCTTTGTAGGTGTTTACATGTTTATAGAGATAGCGGTGTAGTTATTTCCATGTTTATACAGATAGTGCTGAAGTTATTTCCATGTTTACACAGATAGCGGTGTGGATATTTCCATTTTTATACAGATATCTCTGTAGATATTTCCATCTTAATAGAGATGGCGGTGCAGATATTTCCATGTTCCTACAGATGGCGGTGTAGATATTTCCATGTACATACAGTTAGCGGTGTAGATATTTCCATGTTCATACAGATGGCGGTGAAGTTATTTCCATGTTCATACAGATGGCGGTGTAGATATTTCCATGTTCATAGAGATGGCGGTGTAGATATTTCCATGTTCCTACAGATGGCGGTGTAGATATTTCCACGTTCATACAGATAGCGGTGTAGTTATTTCCATGTTTATAGAGAAAGCTGTGTAGATATTTCCATGTATATGCAGATAGGTGTGTAGATATTTCCATGTTCATACAGATAGCGTTGTAGATATTTCCAGGTTGATACAGATAGCGGTGTAGATATTTGCATGTTCATACAGGTAGCGGTGTAGATATTTCCATGTTCATACAGATAGCGGTGTATTTATTTCCAAGTTTATACAGATGGCGGTGTAGTTATTTCCATTTTTATAGTGAATGCGGTCTAGATATTTCCATGTTTATAGAGATATTGGCGTAGATATTTCCTAGTTTATAGAGAGATCGGTGTAGATATTTCCATGTTTATACAGATAGCGGTGTAGATATTTCCATGTTTATACAGATAGCGGTGTAGAAATTTACATGTTTATGGAGATGGCGGTCTAGATATTTTCTTGTTTATACAGATAGCGGTGTAGATATTTCCATGTTCATACAGATAGCGGTGTAGATATTTCCATGTTCAAACAGTTAGCGGTGTAGATATTTCTATGTTCATACAAAGGGCGGTGTAGTTATTTCCATGTTCATATATATGGCAGTGAAGATATTTACATGTTCAAAGAGATGGTGGTGCAGGTATTTCCATGTTCATAGAGATGGCGGTGTAGATATTACCATTCTCATAGACATGGCGGTGTAATTTCCATGTTCATACAGATGGCCGTGTAGATATTTCCATGTTTATAGAGATGGCGGTGTAGATATTTCCATGTTTATGCAGAGTTCGCTTTAGATATTTCCATGTTTACACAGATAGCGGTGTAGATATTTCCATGTTGATACACATTGCGGTGTAGATATTTCCAAGTTTATAGAGATAGCGGTGTAGATATTTCCATGTTTATAATGATAGCGTTGTAGATATTTCCATGTTTATACAGATAGCGGTATAGATATTTCCATGTTTATACAGATGGCGGTGTAGATCTTTCCATGTTTATAGAGATGGCGGACTAGATATTTCCATGTTTATAGAGATAGTGGTGTAGTTATTTTCAGGTTTATAGAGAGAGCGGTGTAGATATTTCCATGTTTATACAGATTGTGGTGTAGTTATTTTCATGTTTATAGAAAGAGCAGTGTAGATATTTCCATTGATATACAGATATCGGTGTAGATATTTCCATGTTCATACAGATAGCGGTGTAGATATTTGCATGTTCATACAGATAGCGGTGTAGATATTTCCATGTTCATAGAGATAGCGGTGTAGTTATTTCCATGTTTATACAGAGGGCGGTGTAGTTATTTCCATGTTTATAGTGAATGCGGTCTAGATATTTCCATGTTTATAGAGATAGTGGTGTAGTTATTTCCAAGTTTGTAGAGAGATCGGTGTAGATATTTCCATGTTTATACAGATGGCGGTGTAGATATTTACATGTTTATAGACATGGCGGTCTAGATATTTTCTTGCTTATACAGATAGCGGTGTAGATATTTCCATGTTTATAGAGATAGCGGTGTAGATATTTCCAATTTTATTCAGATAGCGGTGTAGATATTTCCATGTTTGTACAGATGGCGGTGTAGATATTTACATGTTTATAGACATGGCAGTCTAGACATTTTCTTGTTTATACAGATAGCGGTGTAGATATTTCCATGTTTATAGAGTTAGCGGTGTAGATATTTCCAATTTTATACAGATAGCAGTGTAGATATTTCCATGTTCATACAGATAGCGGTGTAGACATTTCCATGTTTACACAGATATCGTCGTAGATATTTACATGTTTATAGAGATAGCGGTGTAGTTATTTCC
The DNA here is from genome assembly GCF_029281585.2 of Gorilla gorilla gorilla. NCBI lineage: Eukaryota > Metazoa > Chordata > Mammalia > Primates > Hominidae > Gorilla > Gorilla gorilla. Next base: position 172,791 of record NC_073244.2, on the reverse strand, counting down.
ATGTTTATACAGATAGCGGTGTAGATATTTCCATGTTTATACAGATAGCGGTGTAGATATTTCCATCTTAATGCAGATGTCGGTGTAGATATTTCCATGTTCATAAAGATGGCGGTGCAGATATTTCCATGTTCATACAGATAGTGGTGTAGATATTTCCATGTTAATAGAGATAGCTGTATAGATAATTCCACCTTCATAGAGATGGCGGTGTAGATATTTCTATGTTCATACAGAGTTCGGTGTAGATATTTCCATGTTTATAGAGATGGCGGTGCAGATATTTCCATGTTTATACAGAAAGCAGTGTAGATATTTCCATGTTTACACAGATAGGGGTATAGACCTTTCCATGTTTACACAGATGGCTTTGTAGGTGTTTACATGTTTATAGAGATAGCGGTGTAGTTATTTCCATGTTTATACAGATAGTGCTGAAGTTATTTCCATGTTTACACAGATAGCGGTGTGGATATTTCCATTTTTATACAGATATCTCTGTAGATATTTCCATCTTAATAGAGATGGCGGTGCAGATATTTCCATGTTCCTACAGATGGCGGTGTAGATATTTCCATGTACATACAGTTAGCGGTGTAGATATTTCCATGTTCATACAGATGGCGGTGAAGTTATTTCCATGTTCATACAGATGGCGGTGTAGATATTTCCATGTTCATAGAGATGGCGGTGTAGATATTTCCATGTTCCTACAGATGGCGGTGTAGATATTTCCACGTTCATACAGATAGCGGTGTAGTTATTTCCATGTTTATAGAGAAAGCTGTGTAGATATTTCCATGTATATGCAGATAGGTGTGTAGATATTTCCATGTTCATACAGATAGCGTTGTAGATATTTCCAGGTTGATACAGATAGCGGTGTAGATATTTGCATGTTCATACAGGTAGCGGTGTAGATATTTCCATGTTCATACAGATAGCGGTGTATTTATTTCCAAGTTTATACAGATGGCGGTGTAGTTATTTCCATTTTTATAGTGAATGCGGTCTAGATATTTCCATGTTTATAGAGATATTGGCGTAGATATTTCCTAGTTTATAGAGAGATCGGTGTAGATATTTCCATGTTTATACAGATAGCGGTGTAGATATTTCCATGTTTATACAGATAGCGGTGTAGAAATTTACATGTTTATGGAGATGGCGGTCTAGATATTTTCTTGTTTATACAGATAGCGGTGTAGATATTTCCATGTTCATACAGATAGCGGTGTAGATATTTCCATGTTCAAACAGTTAGCGGTGTAGATATTTCTATGTTCATACAAAGGGCGGTGTAGTTATTTCCATGTTCATATATATGGCAGTGAAGATATTTACATGTTCAAAGAGATGGTGGTGCAGGTATTTCCATGTTCATAGAGATGGCGGTGTAGATATTACCATTCTCATAGACATGGCGGTGTAATTTCCATGTTCATACAGATGGCCGTGTAGATATTTCCATGTTTATAGAGATGGCGGTGTAGATATTTCCATGTTTATGCAGAGTTCGCTTTAGATATTTCCATGTTTACACAGATAGCGGTGTAGATATTTCCATGTTGATACACATTGCGGTGTAGATATTTCCAAGTTTATAGAGATAGCGGTGTAGATATTTCCATGTTTATAATGATAGCGTTGTAGATATTTCCATGTTTATACAGATAGCGGTATAGATATTTCCATGTTTATACAGATGGCGGTGTAGATCTTTCCATGTTTATAGAGATGGCGGACTAGATATTTCCATGTTTATAGAGATAGTGGTGTAGTTATTTTCAGGTTTATAGAGAGAGCGGTGTAGATATTTCCATGTTTATACAGATTGTGGTGTAGTTATTTTCATGTTTATAGAAAGAGCAGTGTAGATATTTCCATTGATATACAGATATCGGTGTAGATATTTCCATGTTCATACAGATAGCGGTGTAGATATTTGCATGTTCATACAGATAGCGGTGTAGATATTTCCATGTTCATAGAGATAGCGGTGTAGTTATTTCCATGTTTATACAGAGGGCGGTGTAGTTATTTCCATGTTTATAGTGAATGCGGTCTAGATATTTCCATGTTTATAGAGATAGTGGTGTAGTTATTTCCAAGTTTGTAGAGAGATCGGTGTAGATATTTCCATGTTTATACAGATAGCGGGGTAAATATTTCCATGTTTATACAGATAGCGGTGTAGAAATTTACATTTTTATAGAGATGGCGGTCTAGATATTTTCTTGTTTATACAGATAGCGGTGTAGATATTTCCATGTTTATACAGATGGCGGTGTAGATATTTACATGTTTATAGACATGGCGGTCTAGATATTTTCTTGTTTATACAGATAGCGGTGTAGATATTTCCATGTTTATAGAGATAGCGGTGTAGATATTTCCAATTTTATACAGATAGCAGTGTAGATATTTCCATGTTCATACAGATAGCGGTGCACACATTTCCATGTTTACACAGATATCGTCGTAGATATTTACATGTTTATAGACATTGCGGTGTAGTTATTTCCATGTTTATACAGATAGCGTTGTAGATATTTCCATGTTGATACAGATAGCGGTGTAGATATTTCCATCTTTATACAGATAGCGGTGTAGAAATTTACATGTTTATAGAGAAGGCGGTCTACGTATTTTCTTGTTTATACAGATAGCGGTGTAGATATTTCCATGTTTGTACAGATGGCGGTGTAGATATTTACATGTTTATAGACATGGCAGTCTAGATATTTTCTTGTTTATACAGATAGCAGTGTAGATATTTCCATGTTTATAGAGTTAGCGGTGTAGATATTTCCAATTTTATACAGATAGCAGTGTAGATATTTCCATGTTCATACATATAGCGGTGTAGACATTTCCATGTTTACACAGATATCGTCGTAGATATTTACATGTTTATAGAGATAGCGGTGTAGTTATTTCCATGTTTATACAGATAGCGGTGTAGATATTTCCATGTTTATACAGATAGCGGTGTAGATATATCCATCTTAATGCAGATGTCGGTGTTGATATTTCCATGTTCATAAAGATGGCGGTGCAGATATTTCCATGTTCATACAGATAGTGGTGTAGATATTTCCATGTTAATAGAGATAGCTGTGTAGATAATTCCACCCTCATAGAGATGGCGGTGTAGATATTTCTATGTTCATACAGAGTTCGGTGTAGATATTTCCATGTTTATAGAGATAGTGGTGCAGATATTTCCATGTTTATACAGAAAGCAGTGTAGATATTTCCATGTTCACACAGATAGCGGTATAGACCTTTCCATGTTTACACAGATGGCTTTGTAGATATTTACATGTTTATAGAGATAGCGGTGTAGTTATTTCCATGTTTATACAGATAGTGCTGAAGTTATTTCCATGTTTACACAGATAGCGGTGTGGATATTTCCATTTTTATACAGATAGCTCTGTAGATATTTCCATCTTAATAGAGATGGCGGTGCAGATATTTCCATGTTCCTACAGATGGCGGTGTAGATATTTCCATGTACATACAGTTAGCGGTGTAGATATTTCAATGTTCATACAGATGGCGGTGAAGATATTTCCATGTTCATACAGATGGCGTTGTAGATATTTCCATGTTCATAGAGATGGCGGTGTAGATATTTCCATGTTCCTACAGATGGCGGTGTAGATATTTCCACGTTCATACAGATAGCGGTGTAGTTATTTCCATGTTTATAGAGAAAGCTGTGTAGATATTTCCATGTATATGCAGATAGGTGTGTAGATATTTCCATGTTCATACAGATAGCGTTGTAGATATTTCCAGGTTGATACAGATAGCGGTGTAGATATTTGCATGTTCATACTGGTAGCGGTGTAGATATTTCCATGTTCGTACAGATAGCGGTGTATTTATTTCCATGTTTATACAGATGGCGGTGTAGTTATTTCCATTTATATAGTGAATGCGGTCTAGATATTTCCATGTTTATAGAGATATTGGCGTAGTTATTTCCTAGTTTATAGAGAGATCGGTGTAGATATTTCCATGTTTATACAGATAGCGGTGTAGATATTTCCATGTTTATACAGATAGCGGTGTAGAAATTTACATGTTTATGGAGATGGCGGTCTAGATATTTTCTTGTTTATACAGATAGCGGTGTAGATATTTCCATGTTCATACAGATAGCGGTGTAGATATTTCCATGTTCATACAGTTAGCGGTGTAGATATTTCTATGTTCATACAAAGGGTGGTGTAGTTATTTCCATGTTCATATATATGGCAGTGAAGATATTTACATGTTCAAAGAGATGGTGGTGCAGGTATTTCCATGTTCATAGAGATGGCGGTGTAGATATTACCATTCTCATAGACATGGCGGTGAAATTTCCATGTTCATACAGATGGCCGTGTAGATATTTCCATGTTTATAGAGATGACGGTGTAGATATTTCCATGTTTATGCAGAGTTCGCTTTAGATATTTCCATGTTTACACAGATAGCGGTGTACATATTTCCATGTTGATACACATTGCGGTGTAGATATTTCCAAGTTTATAGAGATAGTGGTGTAGATATTTCCATGTTTATAATGATAGCGTTGTAGATATTTCCATGTTTATACAGATAGCGGTATAGATATTTCCATGTTTATACAGATGGCGGTGTAGATCTTTCCATGTTTATAGAGATGGCGGACTAGATATTTCCATGTTTATAGAGATAGTGGTGTAGTTATTTTCAGGTTTATAGAGAGAGCGGTGTAGATATTTCCATGTTTATACAGATTGTGGTGTAGTTATTTTCATGTTTATAGAAAGAGGAGTGTAGATGTTTCCATTGATATACAGATATCGGTGTAGATATTTACATGTTCGTACATATAGCGGTGTAGATATTTGCATGTTCATACAGAGAGCGGTGTAGATATTTCCATGTTCATAGAGATAGCGGTGTAGTTATTTCCATGTTTATACAGAGGGCGGTGTAGTTATTTCCATGTTTATAGTGAATGCGGTCTAGATATTTCCATGTTTATAGAGATAGTGGTGTAGTTATTTCCAAGTTTATAGAGAGATCGGTGTAGATATTTCCATGTTCATACAGATAGCGGTGTAGATATTTCCATGTTTATACAGATGGCGGTGTAGATATTTACATGTTTATAGACATGGCGGTCTAGATATTTTCTTGTTTATACAGATAGCAGTGTAGATATTTCCATGTTTATAGAGTTAGCGGTGTAGATATTTCCAATTTTATACAGATAGCAGTGTAGATATTTCCATGTTCATTCAGATAGCGGTGTAGACATTTCCATGTTTACACAGATATCGTCGTAGATATTTACATGTTTATAGAGATAGCGGTGTAGTTATTTCCATGTTTATACAGATAGCAGTGTAGATATTTCCATGTTTATACAGATAGCGGTGTAGATATTTCCATCTTAATGCAGATGGCGGTGTAGATATTTCCATGTTCATAAAGATGTCGGTGCAGACATTTCCATGTTCATACAGATAGTGGTGTAGATATTTCCATGTTAATAGAGATAGCTGTGTAGATAATTCCACGTTCATAGAGATGGCGGTGTAGATATTTCTATGTTCATACAGAGTTCGGTGTAGATATTTCCATGTTTATAGAGATGGCGGTGCAGATATTTCCATGTTTATACAGAAAGCAGTGTAGATATTTCCATGTTTCCACAGATAGCGGTATAGACCTTTCCATGTTTACACAGATGGCTTTGTAGATATTTACATGTTTATAGAGATAGCGGTGTAGTTATTTCCATGTTTATACAGATAGTGCTGAAGTTATTTCCATGTTTACACAGATAGCGGTGTGGATATTTCCATTTTTATACAGATAGCTCTGTAGATATTTCCATCTTAATAGAGATGGCGGTGCAGATATTTAAATGTTCCTACAGATGGCGGTGTAGATATTTCCATGTACATACAGTTAGCGGTGTAGATATTTCCATGTTCATACAGATGGCGGTGAAGATATTTCCATGTTCATACAGATGGCGGTGTAGATATTTCCATGTTCATAGAGATGGCGGTGTAGATATTTCCATGTTCCTACAGATGGCGGTGTAGATATTTCCACGTTCATACAGATAGCGGTGTAGTTATTTCCATGTTTATAGAGAAAGCTGTGTAGATATTTCCATGTATATGCAGATAGGTGTGTAGATATTTCCATGTTCATACAGATAGCGTTGTAGATATTTCCAGGTTGATACAGATAGCGGTGTAGATATTTGCATGTTCATACTGGTAGCGGTGTAGATATTTCCATGTTCATACAGATAGCGGTGTATTTATTTCCATGTTTATACAGATGGCGGTGTAGTTATTTCCATTTTTATAGTGAATGCGGTCTAGGTATTTCCATGTTTATAGAGATATTGGCGTAGTTATTTCCTAGTTTATAGAGAGATCGGTGTAGATATTTCCATGTTTATACTGATAGCAGTGTAGATATTTCCATGTTTATACAGATAGCGGTGTAGAAATTTACATGTTTATGGAGATGGCGGTCTAGATATTTTCTTGTTTATACAGATAGCGGTGTAGATATTTCCATGTTCATACAGATAGCGGTGTAGATATTTCCATATTCATACAGTTAGCGGTGTAGATATTTCTATGTTCATACAAAGGGCGGTGTAGTTATTTCCATGTTCATATATATGGCAGTGAAGATATTTACATGTTCAAAGAGATGGTGGTGCAGGTATTTCCATGTTCATAGAGATGGCGGTGTAGATATTACCATTCTCATAGACATGGCGGTGTAATTTCCATGTTCATACAGATGGCCGTGTAGATATTTCCATGTTTATAGAGATGGCGGTGTAGATATTTCCATGTTTATGCAGAGTTCGCTTTAGATATTTCCATGTTTACACAGATAGCGGTGTAGATATTTCCATGTTGATACACATTGCGGTGTAGATATTTCCAAGTTTATAGAGATAGCCGTGTAGATATTTCCATGTTTATAATGATAACGTTGTAGATATTTCCATGTTTATACAGATAGCGGTATAGATATTTCCATGTTTATACAGATGGCGGTGTAGATCTTTCCATGTTTATAGAGATGGCGGACTAGATATTTCCATGTTTATAGAGATAGTGGTGTAGTTATTTTCAGGTTTATAGAGAGAGCGGTGTAGATATTTCCTTGTTTATACAGATTGTGGTGTAGTTATTTTCATGTTTATAGAAAGAGCAGTGTAGATATTTCCATTGATATACAGATATCGGTGTAGATATGTTCATGTTCATACAGATAGCGGTGTAGATATTTGCATGTTCATACAGATAGCGGTGTAGATATTTCCATGTTCATAGAGATAGCGGTGTAGTTATTTCCATGTTTATACAGAGGGCGGTGTAGTTATTTCCATGTTTATAGTGAATACGGTCTAGATATTTCCATGTTTATAGAGATAGTGGTGTAGTTATTTCCAAGTTTATAGAGAGATCGGTGTAGATATTTCCATGTTTATACAGATAGCGGTGTAAATATTTCCATGTTTATACAGATAGCAGTGTAGAAATTTACATTTTTATAGAGATGGCGGTCTAGATATTTTCTTGTTTATACAGATAGCGGTGTAGATATTTCCATGTTTATACAGATGGCGGTGTAGATATTTACATGTTTATAGACATGGCGGTCTAGATATTTTCTTGTTTATACAGATAGCGGTGTAGATATTTCCATGTTTATAGAGATAGCGGTGTAGATATTTCCAATTTTATACAGATAGCAGTGTAGATATTTCCATGTTCATACAGATAGCGGTGCACACATTTCCATGTTTACACAGATATCGTCATAGACATTTACATGTTTATAGAGATAGCGGTGTAGTTATTTCCATGTTTATACAGATAGCGGTGTAGATATTTCCAGGTTCCTACAGATGGCGGTGTAGATGATTCCATGCTCATACATATGGCGGTGTAGATATTTCCATGTTCCTACAGATGGCGGTGTAGATATTTCCATGTTCGTAGAGATGGCGGTGTAGTTATTTCCAAGTTTCTACAGATAGCGGTGTAGTTATTTCCATGTTTATAGAGATAGCAGTGTAGATATCTCCATTGATATACAGATAGCTGTGTAGAAATATCCATGTTCATACAGATAGCGGAGTAGATATTTCCAAGTTTATAGAGATAGCGGTGTAGATATTACCATGTTCATACAGATAGCGGTGTAGACATTTCCATGTTTACACAGATATCGTCGTAGATATTTACATGTTTATAGAGATAGCGGTGTAGTTATTTCCATGTTAATACAGATAGCTGTGTAGATATTTCCATGTTTATACAGATAGCGGTGTAGATATTTCCATCTTAATGCAGATGGCGGTGTAGATATTTCCATGTTCATAAAGATGGCGGTGCAGATATTTCCATGTTCATACAGATAGTGGTGTAGATATTTCCATGTTAATAGAGATAGCTGTGAAGATAATTCCACCTTCATAGAGATGGTGGTGTAGATATTTCTATGTTCATACAGAGTTCGGTGTAGATATTTCCATGTTTATAGAGATGGCGGTGCAGATATTTCCATGTTTATACAGAAAGCAGTGTAGATATTTCCATGTTTACACAGATAGCGGTATAGACCTTTACATGTTTACACAGATGGCTTTGTAGATATTTACATGTTTATAGAGATAGCGGTGTAGTTATTTCCATGTTTATACAGATAGTTCTGAAGTTATTTCCATGTTTACACAGATAGCGGTGTGGATATTTCCATTTTTATACAGATAGCTCTGTAGATATTTCCATCTTAATAGAGATGGCGGTGCAGATATTTCCATGTTCCTACAGATGGCGGTGTAGATATTTCCATGTACATACAGTTAGCGGTGTAGATATTTCCATGTTCATACAGATGGCGGTGAAGATATTTCCATGTTCATACAGATGGCGGTGTAGATATTTCCATGTTCATAGAGATGGCGGTGTAGATATTTCCATGTTCCTACAGATGGCGGTGTAGATATTTCCACGTTCATACAGATAGCGGTGTAGTTATTTCCATGTTTATAGAGAAAGCTGTGTAGATATTTCCATGTATATGCAGATAGGTGTGTAGATATTTCCATGTTCATACAGATAGCGTTGTAGATATTTCCAGGTTGATACAGATAGCGGTGTAGATATTTGCATGTTCATACTGGTAGCGGTGTAGATATTTCCATGTTCGTACAGATAGCGGTGTATTTATTTCCATGTTTATACAGATGGCGGTGTAGTTATTTCCATTTTTATAGTGAATGCGGTCTAGATATTTCCATGTTTATAGAGATATTGGCGTAGTTATTTCCTAGTTTATAGAGAGATCGGTGTAGATATTTCCATGTTTATACAGATAGCGGTGTAGATATTTCCATGTTTATACAGATAGCGGTGTAGAAATTTACATGTTTATGGAGATGGCGGTCTAGATATTTTCTTGTTTATACAGATAGCGGTGTAGATATTTCCATGTTCATACAGATAGCGGTGTAGATATTTCCATGTTCAAACAGTTAGCGGTGTAGATATTTCTATGTTCATACAAAGGGCGGTGTAGTTATTTCCATGTTCATATATATGGCAGTGAAGATATTTACATGTTCAAAGAGATGGTGGTGCAGGTATTTCCATGTTCATAGAGATGGCGGTGAAGATATTACCATTCTCATAGACATGGCGGTGTAATTTCCATGTTCATACAGATGGCCGTGTAGATATTTCCATGTTTATAGAGATGGCGGTGTAGATATTTCCATGTTTATGCAGAGTTCGCTTTAGATATTTCCATGTTTACCCAGATAGCGGTGTAGATATTTCCATGTTGATACACATTGCGGTGTAGATATTTCCAAGTTTATAGAGATAGCGGTGTAGATATTTCCATGTTTATAATGATAGCGTTGTAGATATTTCCATGTTTATACAGATAGCGGTATAGATATTTCCATGTTTATACAGATGGCGGTGTAGATCTTTCCATGTTTATAGAGATGGCGGACTAGATATTTCCATGTTTATAGAGATAGTGGTGTAGTTATTTTCAGGTTTATAGAGAGAGCGGTGTAGATATTTCCATGTTTATACAGATTGTGGTGTAGTTATTTTCATGTTTATAGAAAGAGCAGTGTAGATATTTCCATTGATATACAGATATCGGTGTAGATATTTCCATGTTCATACAGATAGCGGTGTAGATATTTGCATGTTCATACAGATAGCGGTGTAGATATTTCCATGTTCATAGAGATAGCGGTGTAGTTATTTCCATGTTTATACAGAGGGCGGTGTAGTTATTTCCATGTTTATAGTGAATACGGTCTAGATATTTCCATGTTTATAGAGATAGTGGTGTAGTTATTTCCAAGTTTATAGAGAGATCGGTGTAGATATTTCCATGTTTATACAGATAGCGGTGTAAATATTTCCATGTTTATACAGATAGCAGTGTAGAAATTTACATTTTTATAGAGATGGCGGTCTAGATATTTTCTTGTTTATACAGATAGCGGTGTAGATATTTCCATGTTTATACAGATGGCGGTGTAGATATTTACATGTTTATAGACATGGCGGTCTAGATATTTTCTTGTTTATACAGATAGCGGTGTAGATATTTCCATGTTTATAGAGATAGCGGTGTAGATATTACCATGTTCATACAGATAGCGGTGTAGACATTTCCATGTTTACACAGATTTCGTCGTAGATATTTACATGTTTATAGAGATAGCGGTGTAGTTATTTCCATGTTAATACAGATAGCTGTGTAGATATTTCCATGTTTATACAGATAGCGGTGTAGATATTTCCATCTTAATGCAGATGGCGGTGTAGATATTTCCATGTTCATAAAGATGGCGGTGCAGATATTTCCATGTTCATACAGATAGTGGTGTAGATATTTCCATGTTAATAGAGATAGCTGTGTAGATAATTCCACCTTCATAGATATGGCGGTGTAGATATTTCTATGTTCATACAGAGTTCGGTGTAGATATTTCCATGTTTATAGAGATGGCGGTGCAGATATTTCCATGTTTATACAGAAAGCAGTGTAGATATTTCCATGTTTACACAGATAGCGGTATAGACCTTTCCATGTTTACACAGATGGCTTTGTAGATATTTACATGTTTATAGAGATAGCGGTGTAGTTATTTCCATGTTTATACAGATAGTTCTGAAGTTATTTCCATGTTTACACAGATAGCGGTGTGGATATTTCCATTTTTATACAGATAGCTCTGTAGATATTTCCATCTTAATAGAGATGGCGGTGCAGATATTTCCATGTTCCTACAGATGGCGGTGTAGATATTTCCATGTACATACAGCTAGCGGTGTAGATATTTCCATGTTCATACAGATGGCGGTGAAGATATTTCCATGTTCATACAGATGGCGGTGTAGATATTTCCATGTTCATAGAGATGGCGGTGTAGATATTTCCATGTTCCTACAGATGGCGGTGTAGATATTTCCACGTTCATACAGATAGCGGTGTAGTTATTTCCATGTTTATAGAGAAAGCTGTGTAGATATTTCCATGTATATGCAGATAGGTGTGTAGATATTTCCATGTTCATACAGATAGCGTTGTAGATATTTCCAGGTTGATACAGATAGCGGTGTAGATATTTGCATGTTCATACTGCTAGCGGTGTAGATATTTCCATGTTCGTACAGATAGCGGTGTATTTATTTCCATGTTTATACAGATGGCGGTGTAGTTATTTCCATTTTTATAGTGAATGCGGTCTAGATATTTCCATGTTTATAGAGATATTGGCGTAGTTATTTCCTAGTTTATAGAGAGATCGGTGTAGATATTTCCATGTTTATACAGATAGCGGTGTAGATATTTCCATGTTTATACAGATAGCGGTGTAGAAATTTACATGTTTATGGAGATGGCGGTCTAGATATTTTCTTGTTTATACAGATAGCGGTGTAGATATTTCCATGTTCATACAGATAGCGGTGTAGATATTTCCATGTTCATACAGTTAGCGGTGTAGATATTTCTATGTTCATACAAAGGGCGGTGTAGTTATTTCCATGTTCATATATATGGCAGTGAAGATATTTACATGTTCAAAGAGATGGTGGTGCAGGTATTTCCATGTTCATAGAGATGGCGGTGAAGATATTACCATTCTCATAGACATGGCGGTGTAATTTCCATGTTCATACAGATGGCCGTGTAGATATTTCCATGTTTATAGAGATGGCGGTGTAGATATTTCCATGTTTATGCAGAGTTCGCTTTAGATATTTCCATGTTTACCCAGATAGCGGTGTAGATATTTCCATGTTGATACACATTGCGGTGTAGATATTTCCAAGTTTATAGAGATAGCGGTGTAGATATTTCCATGTTTATAATGATAGCGTTGTAGATATTTCCATGTTTATACAGATAGCGGTATAGATATTTCCATGTTTATACAGATGGCGGTGTAGATCTTTCCATGTTTATAGAGATGGCGGACTAGATATTTCCATGTTTATAGAGATAGTGGTGTAGTTATTTTCAGGTTTATAGAGAGAGCGGTGTAGATATTTCCATGTTTATACAGATTGTGGTGTAGTTATTTTCATGTTTATAGAAAGAGCAGTGTAGATATTTCCATTGATATACAGATATCGGTGTAGATATTTCCATGTTCATAGAGATAGCGGTGTAGATATTTGCATGTTCATACAGATAGCGGTGTAGATATTTCCATGTTCATAGAGATAGCGGTGTAGTTATTTCCATGTTTATACAGAGGGCGGTGTAGTTATTTCCATGTTTATAGTGAATACGGTCTAGATATTTCCATGTTTATAGAGATAGTGGTGTAGTTATTTCCAAGTTTATAGAGAGATCGGTGTAGATATTTCCATGTTTATACAGATAGCGGTGTAAATATTTCCATGTTTATACAGATAGCAGTGTAGAAATTTACATTTTTATAGAGATGGCGGTCTAGATATTTTCTTGTTTATACAGATAGCGGTGTAGATATTTCCATGTTTATACAGATGGCGGTGTAGATATTTACATGTTTATAGACATGGCGGTCTAGATATTTTCTTGTTTATACAGATAGCGGTGTAGATATTTCCATGTTTATAGAGATAGCGGTTTAGATATTTCCAATTTTATACAGATAGCAGTGTAGATATTTCCATGTTCATACAGATAGCGGTGCACACATTTCCATGTTTACACAGATATCGTCATAGACATTTACATGTTTATAGAGATAGCGGTGTAGTTATTTCCATGTTTATACAGATAGCGGTGTAGATATTTCCAGGTTCCTACAGATGGCGGTGTAGATGATTCCATGCTCATACATATGGCGGTGTAGATATTTCCATGTTCCTACAGATGGTGGTGTAGATATTTCCATGTTCGTACAGATGGCGGTGTAGTTATTTCCAAGTTTCTACAGATAGCGGTGTAGTTATTTCCATGTTTATAGAGATAGCAGTGTAGATATTTCCATTGATATACAGATAGCTGTGTAGAGATATCCATGTTCATACAGATAGCGGTGTAGATATTTTCATGTTTATAATGATAGCGGTATACATATTTCCATGTTTATACAGATGGCGGTGTAGGTCTTTCCATATTTATAGAGATGGCGGTCTAGATATTTCCATGTTTATAGAGATAGTGGTGTAGTTATTTTCAAGTTTATAGAGAGATCGGTGTAGATATTTCCATGTTTATTCAGATTGTGGTGTAGATACTTTCATGTTTATAGAAATAGCATTGTACATATTTCCATTGATATACAGATAGCGGTGTAGATATTTCCATGTTCATCCAGATGGTGGTGTAGATATATCCATGTTCATACCAATGGCCGTGAAGATATTACCATGTTCATACAGATGTCGGTGTAGATATTTCCATGTTCATACCAATGACAGTGTAGATATTTCCATGTTTATAGAGATGTCGATGTAGATATTTCCATGTTCATACAGATGGTGGTGTAGATATTTCCATGTTCATACAAATGGCGGTGTAGATATTTCCATGTTCATAGAGATGTCTGTGTAGATATTTCCATGTTTATATAGATGTCGGTGTAGATATTTCCATGTTTATAGAGATGGCGGTGTAGATATTTCCCTGTTCCAACAGATGGCGGTGTAGATGATTCCATGCTCATACAGATGGCGGTGTAGATATTTCCATGTTCCTATAGATGGCGGTGTAGATGTTTCCATGTTCATACAGATGGTGGTGTAGATATTTCCAAGTTTATACAGATAGCAGTGAAGTTATTTCCATGTTTATACAGAGTTCGGTTTAGATATTTCCATGTTTACACAGATAGCGGTGTAGATATTTCCATGTTGATACACACTGCGGTGTAGATATTTCCAAGTTTATAGAGATAGCGTTGTAGATATTTCCATGTTTATAATGAAAGCATTGTAGATATTTCCATGTTTATACAGATAGCGGTATAGATATTTCCATGTTTCTACAGATGGCGGTATAGATATTTCCATGTTTATAGAGATGGCGATCTAGATATTTCCATGTTTACACAGATTGTGGTGTAGTTATTTTCATGTTTATAGAAATAGCAGTGTAGATATTTCCATTGATATACAGATAGCTGTGTAGATATTTCCATGTTCATACAGATAGTGGTGTAGATATTTCCATGTTCATACAGATGGTGGTGTAGATATTTCTATGTTTATAGAGATGGCGGTGTAGATATTCCCATGTTCATACAGATGGCGGTGTAGATATTTCCATGTTCCCACAGATGGCGGAGTAGATATTTCCATGTTCATACAGATGGCGTTGTAGATATTTCCAAGTTTATAGAGATAGCGGTGTATTTATTTCCATGTTTATAGAGAAAGCTGTGTGGATATTTCCATGTGTATGCAGATAGCTGTGTAGATATTTCGATGTTCTTACAGATAGCGTTGTAGATATTTCCATGTTCATACAGATAGTGGTGTAGATATTTCCATGTTCATGCAGATAGCGGTCTAGATATTTCCATGTTCATACAGTTAGCGGTGTAGATATTTCCATGTTCATGCAGATAGCGGTGTAGATATTTCCATGTTCATACAGTTAGCGGTGTAGATATTTCCATGTTCATGCAGATAGCGGTGTAGATATTTCCATGTTCCTACAGATGGCGGTGTAGATATTTCCATGTTCATACAGATAGCGGTGTAGATATTTCCATGTTTATAGAGAAAGCTGTATAGATATTTCCATGTATGTGCAGATAGCTGTGTAGATATTTCCATGTTCATACAGATAGCGGTGTAGATATTTCCATGTTCATACAGAGGGCGGTGTATTTATTTCCATTTTTATAGTGAATGCGGTCTAGATATTTCCATGTTTATAGAGATATTGGCGTAGTTATTTCCTAGTTTATAGAGAGATCGGTGTAGATATTTCCATGTTTATACAGATAGCGGTGTAGATATTTCCATGTTTATACAGATAGCGGTGTAGAAATTTACATGTTTATGGAGATGGCGGTCTAGATATTTTCTTGTTTATACAGATAGCGGTGTAGATATTTCCATGTTCATACAGATAGCGGTGTAGATATTTCCATGTTCAAACAGTTAGCGGTGTAGATATTTCTATGTTCATACAAAGGGCGGTGTAGTTATTTCCATGTTCATATATATGGCAGTGAAGATATTTACATGTTCAAAGAGATGGTGGTGCAGGTATTTCCATGTTCATAGAGATGGCGGTGTAGATATTACCATTCTCATAGACATGGCGGTGTAATTTCCATGTTCATACAGATGGCCGTGTAGATATTTCCATGTTTATAGAGATGGCGGTGTAGATATTTCCATGTTTATGCAGAGTTCGCTTTAGATATTTCCATGTTTACACAGATAGCGGTATAGATATTTCCATGTTGATACACATTGCGGTGTAGATATTTCCAAGTTTATAGAGATAGCGGTGTAGATATTTCCATGTTTATAATGATAGCGTTGTAGATATTTCCATGTTTATACAGATAGCGGTATAGATATTTCCATGTTTATACAGATGGCGGTGTAGATCTTTCCATGTTTATAGAGATGGCGGACTAGATATTTCCATGTTTATAGAGATAGTGGTGTAGTTATTTTCAGGTTTATAGAGAGAGCGGTGTAGATATTTCCATGTTTATACAGATTGTGGTGTAGTTATTTTCATGTTTATAGAAAGAGCAGTGTAGATATTTCCATTGATATACAGATATCGGTGTAGATATTTCCATGTTCATACAGATAGCGGTGTAGATATTTGCATGTTCATACAGATAGCGGTGTAGATATTTCCATGTTCATAGAGATAGCGGTGTAGTTATTTCCATGTTTATACAGAGGGCGGTGTAGTTATTTCCATGTTTATAGTGAATGCGGTCTAGATATTTCCATGTTTATAGAGATAGTGGTGTAGTTATTTCCAAGTTTATAGAGAGATCGGTGTAGATATTTCCATGTTTATACAGATAGCGGTGTAAATATTTCCATGTTTATACAGATAGCGGTGTAGAAATTTACATTTTTATACAGATGGCGGTCTAGATATTTTCTTGTTTATACAGATAGCGGTGTAGATATTTCCATGTTTATACAGATGGCGGTGTAGATATTTACATGTTTATAGACATGGCGGTCTAGATATTTTCTTGTTTATACAGATAGCGGTGTAGATATTTCCATGTTTATAGAGATAGCGGTGTAGATCTTTCCAATTTTATACAGATAGCGGTGTAGATATTTCCATGTTTGTACAGATGGCGGTGTAGATATTTACATGTTTATAGACATGGCAGTCTAGACATTTTCTTGTTTATACAGATAGCGGTGTAGATATTTCCATGTTTATAGAGTTAGCGGTGTAGATATTTCCAATTTTATACAGATAGCAGTGTAGATATTTCCATGTTCATACAGATAGCGGTGTAGACATTTCCATGTTTACACAGATATCGTCGTAGATATTTACATGTTTATAGAGATAGCGGTGTAGTTATTTCCATGTTTATACAGATAGCGGTGTAGATATTTCCATGTTTATACAGATAGCGGTGTAGATATTTCCATGTTTATACAGATAGCGGTGTAGAAATTTACATGTTTATGGAGATGGCGGTCTAGATATTTTCTTGTTTATACAGATAGCGGTGTAGATATTTCCATGTTCATACAGATAGCGGTGTAGATATTTCCATGTTCAAACAGTTAGCGGTGTAGATATTTCTATGTTCATACAAAGGGCGGTGTAGTTATTTCCATGTTCATATATATGGCAGTGAAGATATTTACATGTTCAAAGAGATGGTGGTGCAGGTATTTCCATGTTCATAGAGATGGCGGTGTAGATATTACCATTCTCATAGACATGGCGGTGTAATTTCCATGTTCATACAGATGGCCGTGTAGATATTTCCATGTTTATAGAGATGGCGGTGTAGATATTTCCATGTTTATGCAGAGTTCGCTTTAGATATTTCCATGTTTACACAGATAGCGGTGTAGATATTTCCATGTTGATACACATTGCGGTGTAGATATTTCCAAGTTTATAGAGATAGCGGTGTAGATATTTCCATGTTTATAATGATAGCGTTGTAGATATTTCCATGTTTATACAGATAGCGGTATAGATATTTCCATGTTTATACAGATGGCGGTGTAGATCTTTCCATGTTTATAGAGATGGCGGACTAGATATTTCCATGTTTATAGAGATAGTGGTGTAGTTATTTTCAGGTTTATAGAGAGAGCGGTGTAGATATTTCCATGTTTATACAGATTGTGGTGTAGTTATTTTCATGTTTATAGAAAGAGCAGTGTAGATATTTCCATTGATATACAGATATCGGTGTAGATATTTCCATGTTCATACAGATAGCGGTGTAGATATTTGCATGTTCATACAGATAGCGGTGTAGATATTTCCATGTTCATAGAGATAGCGGTGTAGTTATTTCCATGTTTATACAGAGGGCGGTGTAGTTATTTCCATGTTTATAGTGAATGCGGTCTAGATATTTCCATGTTTATAGAGATAGTGGTGTAGTTATTTCCAAGTTTATAGAGAGATCGGTGTAGATATTTCCATGTTTATACAGATAGCGGTGTAAATATTTCCATGTTTATACAGATAGCGGTGTAGAAATTTACATTTTTATAGAGATGGCGGTCTAGATATTTTCTTGTTTATACAGATAGCGGTGTAGATATTTCCATGTTTATACAGATGGCGGTGTAGATATTTACATGTTTATAGACATGGCGGTCTAGATATTTTCTTGCTTATACAGATAGCGGTGTAGATATTTCCATGTTTATAGAGATAGCGGTGTAGATATTTCCAATTTTATACAGATAGCGGTGTAGATATTTCCATGTTTGTACAGATGGCGGTGTAGATATTTACATGTTTATAGACATGGCAGTCTAGACATTTTCTTGTTTATACAGATAGCGGTGTAGATATTTCCATGTTTATAGAGTTAGCGGTGTAGATATTTCCAATTTTATACAGATAGCAGTGTAGATATTTCCATGTTCATACAGATAGCGGTGTAGACATTTCCATGTTTACACAGATATCGTCGTAGATATTTACATGTTTATAGAGATAGCGGTGTAGTTATTTCCATGTTTATACAGATAGCGGTGTAGATATTTCCATGTTTATACAGATAGCGGTGTAGATATTTCCATCTTAATGCAGATGTCGGTGTAGATATTTCCATGTTCATAAAGATGGCGGTGCAGATATTTCCATGTTCATACAGATAGTGGTGTAGATATTTCCATGTTAATAGAGATAGCTGTATAGATAATTCCACCTTCATAGAGATGGCGGTGTAGATATTTCTATGTTCATACAGAGTTCGGTGTAGATATTTCCATGTTTATAGAGATGGCGGTGCAGATATTTCCATGTTTATACAGAAAGCAGTGTAGATATTTCCATGTTTACACAGATAGGGGTATAGACCTTTCCATGTTTACACAGATGGCTTTGTAGGTGTTTACATGTTTATAGAGATAGCGGTGTAGTTATTTCCATGTTTATACAGATAGTGCTGAAGTTATTTCCATGTTTACACAGATAGCGGTGTGGATATTTCCATTTTTATACAGATATCTCTGTAGATATTTCCATCTTAATAGAGATGGCGGTGCAGATATTTCCATGTTCCTACAGATGGCGGTGTAGATATTTCCATGTACATACAGTTAGCGGTGTAGATATTTCCATGTTCATACAGATGGCGGTGAAGTTATTTCCATGTTCATACAGATGGCGGTGTAGATATTTCCATGTTCATAGAGATGGCGGTGTAGATATTTCCATGTTCCTACAGATGGCGGTGTAGATATTTCCACGTTCATACAGATAGCGGTGTAGTTATTTCCATGTTTATAGAGAAAGCTGTGTAGATATTTCCATGTATATGCAGATAGGTGTGTAGATATTTCCATGTTCATACAGATAGCGTTGTAGATATTTCCAGGTTGATACAGATAGCGGTGTAGATATTTGCATGTTCATACAGGTAGCGGTGTAGATATTTCCATGTTCATACAGATAGCGGTGTATTTATTTCCATGTTTATACAGATGGCGGTGTAGTTATTTCCATTTTTATAGTGAATGCGGTCTAGATATTTCCATGTTTATAGAGATATTGGCGTAGTTATTTCCTAGTTTATAGAGAGATCGGTGTAGATATTTCCATGTTTATACAGATAGCGGTGTAGATATTTCCATGTTTATACAGATAGCGGTGTAGAAATTTACATGTTTATGGAGATGGCGGTCTAGATATTTTCTTGTTTATACAGATAGCGGTGTAGATATTTCCATGTTCATACAGATAGCGGTGTAGATATTTCCATGTTCAAACAGTTAGCGGTGTAGATATTTCTATGTTCATACAAAGGGCGGTGTAGTTATTTCCATGTTCATATATATGGCAGTGAAGATATTTACATGTTCAAAGAGATGGTGGTGCAGGTATTTCCATGTTCATAGAGATGGCGGTGTAGATATTACCATTCTCATAGACATGGCGGTGTAATTTCCATGTTCATACAGATGGCCGTGTAGATATTTCCATGTTTATAGAGATGGCGGTGTAGATATTTCCATGTTTATGCAGAGTTCGCTTTAGATATTTCCATGTTTACACAGATAGCGGTGTAGATATTTCCATGTTGATACACATTGCGGTGTAGATATTTCCAAGTTTATAGAGATAGCGGTGTAGATATTTCCATGTTTATAATGATAGCGTTGTAGATATTTCCATGTTTATACAGATAGCGGTATAGATATTTCCATGTTTATACAGATGGCGGTGTAGATCTTTCCATGTTTATAGAGATGGCGGACTAGATATTTCCATGTTTATAGAGATAGTGGTGTAGTTATTTTCAGGTTTATAGAGAGAGCGGTGTAGATATTTCCATGTTTATACAGATTGTGGTGTAGTTATTTTCATGTTTATAGAAAGAGCAGTGTAGATATTTCCATTGATATACAGATATCGGTGTAGATATTTCCATGTTCATACAGATAGCGGTGTAGATATTTGCATGTTCATACAGATAGCGGTGTAGATATTTCCATGTTCATAGAGATAGCGGTGTAGTTATTTCCATGTTTATACAGAGGGCGGTGTAGTTATTTCCATGTTTATAGTGAATGCGGTCTAGATATTTCCATGTTTATAGAGATAGTGGTGTAGTTATTTCCAAGTTTATAGAGAGATCGGTGTAGATATTTCCATGTTTATACAGATAGCGGTGTAAATATTTCCATGTTTATACAGATAGCGGTGTAGAAATTTACATTTTTATACAGATGGCGGTCTAGATATTTTCTTGTTTATACAGATAGCGGTGTAGATATTTCCATGTTTATACAGATGGCGGTGTAGATATTTACATGTTTATAGACATGGCGGTCTAGATATTTTCTTGTTTATACAGATAGCGGTGTAGATATTTCCATGTTTATAGAGATAGCGGTGTAGATATTTCCAATTTTATACAGATAGCGGTGTAGATATTTCCATGTTTGTACAGATGGCGGTGTAGATATTTACATGTTTATAGACATGGCAGTCTAGACATTTTCTTGTTTATACAGATAGCGGTGTAGATATTTCCATGTTTATAGAGTTAGCGGTGTAGATATTTCCAATTTTATACAGATAGCAGTGTAGATATTTCCATGTTCATACAGATAGCGGTGTAGACATTTCCATGTTTACACAGATATCGTCGTAGATATTTACATGTTTATAGAGATAGCGGTGTAGTTATTTCCATGTTTATACAGATAGCGGTGTAGATATTTCCATGTTTATACAGATAGCGGTGTAGATATTTCCATCTTAATGCAGATGTCGGTGTAGATATTTCCATGTTCATTAAGATGGCGGTGCAGATATTTCCATGTTCATACAGATAGTGGTGTAGATATTTCCATGTTAATAGAGATAGCTGTATAGATAATTCCACCTTCATAGAGATGGCGGTGTAGATATTTCTATGTTCATACAGAGTTCGGTGTAGATATTTCCATGTTTATAGAGATGGCGGTGCAGATATTTCCATGTTTATACAGAAAGCAGTGTAGATATTTCCATGTTTACACAGATAGGGGTATAGACCTTTCCATGTTTACACAGATGGCTTTGTAGGTGTTTACATGTTTATAGAGATAGCGGTGTAGTTATTTCCATGTTTATACAGATAGTGCTGAAGTTATTTCCATGTTTACACAGATAGCGGTGTGGATATTTCCATTTTTATACAGATATCTCTGTAGATATTTCCATCTTAATAGAGATGGCGGTGCAGATATTTCCATGTTCCTACAGATGGCGGTGTAGATATTTCCATGTACATACAGTTAGCGGTGTAGATATTTCCATGTTCATACAGATGGCGGTGAAGTTATTTCCATGTTCATACAGATGGCGGTGTAGATATTTCCATGTTCATAGAGATGGCGGTGTAGATATTTCCATGTTCCTACAGATGGCGGTGTAGATATTTCCACGTTCATACAGATAGCGGTGTAGTTATTTCCATGTTTATAGAGAAAGCTGTGTAGATATTTCCATGTATATGCAGATAGGTGTGTAGATATTACCATGTTCATACAGATAGCGTTGTAGATATTTCCAGGTTGATACAGATAGCGGTGTAGATATTTGCATGTTCATACAGGTAGCGGTGTAGATATTTCCATGTTCATACAGATAGCGGTGTATTTATTTCCATGTTTATACAGATGGCGGTGTAGTTATTTCCATTTTTATAGTGAATGCGGTATAGATATTTCCATGTTTATAGAGATATTGGCGTAGTTATTTCCTAGTTTATAGAGAGATCGGT
Source organism: Gorilla gorilla gorilla (assembly GCF_029281585.2). Classification (NCBI taxonomy): domain Eukaryota; kingdom Metazoa; phylum Chordata; class Mammalia; order Primates; family Hominidae; genus Gorilla; species Gorilla gorilla. Next base: position 150,299 of record NC_073244.2, on the reverse strand, counting down.
GTAGATATTTCCATGTTTATACAGATAGCGGTGTAGATATTTCCATGTTTATACAGATAGCGGTGTAGAAATTTACATGTTTATGGAGATGGCGGTCTAGATATTTTCTTGTTTATACAGATAGCGGTGTAGATATTTCCATGTTCATACAGATAGCGGTGTAGATATTTCCATGTTCAAACAGTTAGCGGTGTAGATATTTCTATGTTCATACAAAGGGCGGTGTAGCTATTTCCATGTTCATATATATGGCAGTGAAGATATTTACATGTTCAAAGAGATGGTGGTGCAGGTATTTCCATGTTCATAGAGATGGCGGTGTAGATATTACCATTCTCATAGACATGGCGGTGTAATTTCCATGTTCATACAGATGGCCGTGTAGATATTTCCATGTTTATAGAGATGGCGGTGTAGATATTTCCATGTTTATGCAGAGTTCGCTTTAGATATTTCCATGTTTACACAGATAGCGGTGTAGATATTTCCATGTTGATACACATTGCGGTGTAGATATTTCCAAGTTTATAGAGATAGCGGTGTAGATATTTCCATGTTTATAATGATAGCGTTGTAGATATTTCCATGTTTATACAGATAGCGGTATAGATATTTCCATGTTTATACAGATGGCGGTGTAGATCTTTCCATGTTTATAGAGATGGCGGACTAGATATTTCCATGTTTATAGAGATAGTGGTGTAGTTATTTTCAGGTTTATAGAGAGAGCGGTGTAGATATTTCCATGTTTATACAGATTGTGGTGTAGTTATTTTCATGTTTATAGAAAGAGCAGTGTAGATATTTCCATTGATATACAGATATCGGTGTAGATATTTCCATGTTCATACAGATAGCGGTGTAGATATTTGCATGTTCATACAGATAGCGGTGTAGATATTTCCATGTTCATAGAGATAGCGGTGTAGTTATTTCCATGTTTATACAGAGGGCGGTGTAGTTATTTCCATGTTTATAGTGAATGCGGTCTAGATATTTCCATGTTTATAGAGATAGTGGTGTAGTTATTTCCAAGTTTATAGAGAGATCGGTGTAGATATTTCCATGTTTATACAGATAGCGGTGTAAATATTTCCATGTTTATACAGATAGCGGTGTAGAAATTTACATTTTTATACAGATGGCGGTCTAGATATTTTCTTGTTTATACAGATAGCGGTGTAGATATTTCCATGTTTATACAGATGGCGGTGTAGATATTTACATGTTTATAGACATGGCGGTCTAGATATTTTCTTGCTTATACAGATAGCGGTGTAGATATTTCCATGTTTATAGAGATAGCGGTGTAGATATTTCCAATTTTATACAGATAGCGGTGTAGATATTTCCATGTTTGTACAGATGGCGGTGTAGATATTTACATGTTTATAGACATGGCAGTCTAGACATTTTCTTGTTTATACAGATAGCGGTGTAGATATTTCCATGTTTATAGAGTTAGCGGTGTAGATATTTCCAATTTTATACAGATAGCAGTGTAGATATTTCCATGTTCATACAGATAGCGGTGTAGACATTTCCATGTTTACACAGATATCGTCGTAGATATTTACATGTTTATAGAGATAGCGGTGTAGTTATTTCCATGTTTATACAGATAGCGGTGTAGATATTTCCATGTTCCTACAGATGGCGGTGTAGATGATTCCATGCTCATACATATGGCGGTGTAGATATTTCCATGTTCCTACAGATGGTGGTGTAGATATTTCCATGTTCGTACAGATGGCGGTGTAGTTATTTCCAAGTTTCTACAGATAGCGGTGTAGTTATTTCCATGTTTATAGAGATAGCAGTGTAGATATTTCCATTGATATACAGATAGCTGTGTAGATATATCCATGTTCATACAGATAGCGGTGTAGATATTTCCATGTTTATACAGATAGCGTTGTAGATATTTCCATGTTTATACAGATAGCGATGTAGATATTTCCATCTTTATACAGATAGCGGTGTAGAAATTTACATGTTTTTAGAGATGGCGGTCTACGTATTTTCTTGTTTATACAGATAGCGGTGTAGATATTTCCATGTTTGTACAGATGGCGGTGTAGATATTTACATGTTTATAGACATGGCAGTCTAGATATTTTCTTGTTTATACAGATAGCAGTGTAGATATTTCCATGTTTATAGAGTTAGCGGTGTAGATATTTCCAATTTTATACAGATAGCAGTGTAGATATTTCCATGTTCATACAGATAGCGGTGTAGACATTTCCATGTTTACACAGATATCGTCATAGATATTTACATGTTTATAGAGATAGCGGTGTAGTTATTTCCATGTTTATACAGATAGCAGTGTAGATATTTCCATGTTTATACAGATAGCGGTGTAGATATTTCCATCTTAATGCAGATGGCGGTGTAGATATTTCCATGTTCATAAAGATGGCGGTGCAGATATTTCCATGTTCATACAGATAGTGGTGTAGATATTTCCCTGTTAATAGAGATAGCTGTGTAGATAATTCCACCTTCATAGAGATGGCGGTGTAGATATTTCTATGTTCATACAGAGTTCGGTGTAGATATTTCCATGTTTATAGAGATGGCGGTGCAGATATTTCCATGTTTATACAGAAAGCAGTGTAGATATTTCCATGTTTCCACAGATAGCGGTATAGACCTTTCCATGTTTACACAGATGGCTTTGTAGATATTTACATGTTTATAGAGATAGCGGTGTAGTTATTTCCATGTTTATACAGATAGTGCTGAAGTTATTTCCATGTTTACACAGATAGCGGTGTGGATATTTCCATTTTTATACAGATAGCTCTGTAGATATTTCCATCTTAATAGAGATGGCGGTGCAGATATTTCCATGTTCCTACAGATGGCGGTGTAGATATTTCCATGTACATACAGTTAGCGGTGTAGATATTTCCATGTTCATACAGATGGCGGTGAAGATATTTCCATGTTCATACAGATGGCGGTGTAGATATTTCCATGTTCATAGAGATGGCGGTGTAGATATTTCCATGTTCCTACAGATGGCGGTGTAGATATTTCCACGTTCATACAGATAGCGGTGTAGTTATTTCCATGTTTATAGAGAAAGCTGTGTAGATATTTCCATGTATATGCAGATAGGTGTGTAGATATTTCCATGTTCATACAGATAGCGTTGTAGATATTTCCAGGTTGATACAGATAGCGGTGTAGATATTTGCATGTTCATACAGGTAGCGGTGTAGATATTTCCATGTTCATACAGATAGCGGTGTATTTATTTCCATGTTTATACAGATGGCGGTGTAGTTATTTCCATTTTTATAGTGAATGCGGTCTAGATATTTCCATGTTTATAGAGATATTGGCGGAGTTATTTCCTAGTTTATAGAGAGATCGGTGTAGATATTTCCATGTTTATACTGATAGCAGTGTAGATATTTCCATGTTTATACAGATAGCGGTGTAGAAATTTACATGTTTATGGAGATGGCGGTCTAGATATTTTCTTGTTTATACAGATAGCGGTGTAGATATTTCCATGTTCATACAGATAGCGGTGTAGATATTTCCATGTTCATACAGTTAGCGGTGTAGATATTTCTATGTTCATACAAAGGGCGGTGTAGTTATTTCCATGTTCATATATATGGCAGTGAAGATATTTACATGTTCAAAGAGATGGTGGTGCAGGTATTTCCATGTTCATAGAGATGGCGGTGTAGATATTACCATTCTCATAGACATGGCGGTGTAATTTCCATGTTCATACAGATGGCCGTGTAGATATTTCCATGTTTATAGAGATGGCGGTGTAGATATTTCCATGTTTATGCAGAGTTCGCTTTAGATATTTCCATGTTTACACAGATAGCGGTGTAGATATTTCCATGTTGATACACATTGCGGTGTAGATATTTCCAAGTTTATAGAGATAGCGGTGTAGATATTTCCATGTTTATAATGATAACGTTGTAGATATTTCCATGTTTATACAGATAGCGGTATAGATATTTCCATGTTTATACAGATGGCGGTGTAGATCTTTCCATGTTTATAGAGATGGCGGACTAGATATTTCCATGTTTATAGAGATAGTGATGTAGTTATTTTCAGGTTTATAGAGAGAGCGGTGTAGATATTTCCTTGTTTATACAGATTGTGGTGTAGTTATTTTCATGTTTATAGAAAGAGCAGTGTAGATATTTCCATTGATATACAGATATCGGTGTAGATATTTTCATGTTCATACAGATAGCGGTGTAGATATTTGCATGTTCATACAGATAGCGGTGTAGATATTTCCATGTTCATAGAGATAGCGGTGTAGTTATTTCCATGTTTATACAGAGGGCGGTGTAGTTATTTCCATGTTTATAGTGAATACGGTCTAGATATTTCCATGTTTATAGAGATAGTGGTGTAGTTATTTCCAAGTTTATAGAGAGATCGGTGTAGATATTTCCATGTTTATACAGATAGCAGTGTAGAAATTTACATTTTTATAGAGATGGCGGTCTAGATATTTTCTTGTTTATACAGATAGCGGTGTAGATATTTCCATGTTTCTACAGATGGCGGTGTAGATATTTACATGTTTATAGACATGGCGGTCTAGATATTTTCTTGTTTATACAGATAGCGGTGTAGATATTTCCATGTTTATAGAGATAGCGGTGTAGATATTTCCAATTTTATACAGATAGCAGTGTAGATATTTCCATGTTCATACAGATAGCGATGCACACATTTCCATGTTTACACAGATATCGTCGTAGATATTTACATGTTTATAGAGATAGCGGTGTAGTTATTTCCATGTTTATACAGATAGCGGTGTAGATATTTCCATGTTCCTACAGATGGCGGTGTAGATGATTCCATGCTCATACATATGGCGGTGTAGATATTTCCATGTTCCTACAGATGGTGGTGTAGATATTTCCATGTTCGTACAGATGGCGGTGTAGTTATTTCCAAGTTTCTACAGATAGCGGTGTAGTTATTTCCATGTTTATAGAGATAGCAGTGTAGATATTTCCATTGATATACAGATAGCTGTGTAGATATATCCATGTTCATACAGATAGCGGTGTAGATATTTCCATGTTTATACAGATAGCGTTGTAGATATTTCCATGTTTATACAGATAGCGGTGTAGATATTTCCATCTTTATACAGATAGCGGTGTAGAAATTTACATGTTTTTAGAGAAGGCGGTCTACGTATTTTCTTGTTTATACAGATAGCGGTGTAGATATTTCCATGTTTGTACAGATGGCGGTGTAGATATTTACATGTTTATAGACATGGCAGTCTAGATATTTTCTTGTTTATACAGATAGCAGTGTAGATATTTCCATGTTTATAGAGTTAGCGGTGTAGATATTTCCAATTTTATACAGATAGCAGTGTAGATATTTCCATGTTCATACAGATAGCGGTGTAGACATTTCCATGTTTACACAGATATCGTCGTAGATATTTACATGTTTATAGAGATAGCGGTGTAGTTATTTCCATGTTTATACAGATAGCAGTGTAGATATTTCCATGTTTATACAGATAGCGGTGTAGATATTTCCATCTTAATGCAGATGTCGGTGTAGATATTTCCATGTTCATAAAGATGGCGGTGCAGATATTTCCATGTTCATACAGATAGTGGTGTAGATATTTCCATGTTAATAGAGATAGCTGTGTAGATAATTCCACCTTCATAGAGATGGCGGTGTAGATATTTCTATGTTCATACAGAGTTCGGTGTAGATATTTCCATGTTTATAGAGATGGCGGTGCAGATATTTCCATGTTTATACAGAAAGCAGTGTAGATATTTCCATGTTTCCACAGATAGCGGTATAGACCTTTCCATGTTTACACAGATGGCTTTGTAGATATTTACATGTTTATAGAGATAGCGGTGTAGTTATTTCCATGTTTATACAGATAGTGCTGAAGTTATTTCCATGTTTACACAGATAGCGGTGTGGATATTTCCATTTTTATACAGATAGCTCTGTAGATATTTCCATCTTAATAGAGATGGCGGTGCAGATATTTCCATGTTCCTACAGATGGCGGTGTAGATATTTCCATGTACATACAGTTAGCGGTGTAGATATTTCCATGTTCATACAGATGGCGGTGAAGATATTTCCATGTTCATACAGATGGCGGTGTAGATATTTCCATGTTCATAGAGATGGCGGTGTAGATATTTCCATGTTCCTACAGATGGCGGTGTAGATATTTCCACGTTCATACAGATAGCGGTGTAGTTATTTCCATGTTTATAGAGAAAGCTGTGTAGATATTTCCATGTATATGCAGATAGGTGTGTAGATATTTCCATGTTCATACAGATAGCGTTGTAGATATTTCCAGGTTGATACAGATAGCGGTGTAGATATTTGCATGTTCATACAGGTAGCGGTGTAGATATTTCCATGTTCATACAGATAGCGGTGTATTTATTTCCATGTTTATACAGATGGCGGTGTAGTTATTTCCATTTTTATAGTGAATGCGGTCTAGATATTTCCATGTTTATAGAGATATTGGCGGAGTTATTTCCTAGTTTATAGAGAGATCGGTGTAGATATTTCCATGTTTATACTGATAGCAGTGTAGATATTTCCATGTTTATACAGATAGCGGTGTAGAAATTTACATGTTTATGGAGATGGCGGTCTAGATATTTTCTTGTTTATACAGATAGCGGTGTAGATATTTCCATGTTCATACAGATAGCGGTGTAGATATTTCCATGTTCATACAGTTAGCGGTGTAGATATTTCTATGTTCATACAAAGGGCGGTGTAGTTATTTCCATGTTCATATATATGGCAGTGAAGATATTTACATGTTCAAAGAGATGGTGGTGCAGGTATTTCCATGTTCATAGAGATGGCGGTGTAGATATTACCATTCTCATAGACATGGCGGTGTAATTTCCATGTTCATACAGATGGCCGTGTAGATATTTCCATGTTTATAGTGATGGCGGTGTAGATATTTCCATGTTTATGCAGAGTTCGCTTTAGATATTTCCATGTTTACACAGATAGCGGTGTAGATATTTCCATGTTGATACACATTGCGGTGTAGATATTTCCAAGTTTATAGAGATAGCGGTGTAGATATTTCCATGTTTATAATGATAACGTTGTAGATATTTCCATGTTTATACAGATAGCGGTATAGATATTTCCATGTTTATACAGATGGCGGTGTAGATCTTTCCATGTTTATAGAGATGGCGGACTAGATATTTCCATGTTTATAGAGATAGTGGTGTAGTTATTTTCAGGTTTATAGAGAGAGCGGTGTAGATATTTCCTTGTTTATACAGATTGTGGTGTAGTTATTTTCATGTTTATAGAAAGAGCAGTGTAGATATTTCCATTGATATACAGATATCGGTGTAGATATTTTCATGTTCCTACAGATGGCGGTGTAGATATTTGCATGTTCATACAGATAGCGGTGTAGTTATTTCCATGTTTATAGAGAAAGCTGTGTAGATATTTCCATGTATATGCAGATAGGTGTGTAGATATTTCCATGTTCATACAGATAGCGTTGTAGATATTTCCAGGTTGATACAGATAGCGGTGTAGATATTTGCATGTTCATACAGGTAGCGGTGTAGATATTTCCATGTTCATACAGATAGCGGTGTATTTATTTCCATGTTTATACAGATGGCGGTGTAGTTATTTCCATTTTTATAGTGAATGCGGTCTAGATATTTCCATGTTTATAGAGATATTGGCGGAGTTATTTCCTAGTTTATAGAGAGATCGGTGTAGATATTTCCATGTTTATACTGATAGCAGTGTAGATATTTCCATGTTTATACAGATAGCGGTGTAGAAATTTACATGTTTATGGAGATGGCGGTCTAGATATTTTCTTGTTTATACAGATAGCGGTGTAGATATTTCCATGTTCATACAGATAGCGGTGTAGATATTTCCATGTTCATACAGTTAGCGGTGTAGATATTTCTATGTTCATACAAAGGGCGGTGTAGTTATTTCCATGTTCATATATATGGCAGTGAAGATATTTACATGTTCAAAGAGATGGTGGTGCAGGTATTTCCATGTTCATAGAGATGGCGGTGTAGATATTACCATTCTCATAGACATGGCGGTGTAATTTCCATGTTCATACAGATGGCCGTGTAGATATTTCCATGTTTATAGAGATGGCGGTGTAGATATTTCCATGTTTATGCAGAGTTCGCTTTAGATATTTCCATGTTTACACAGATAGCGGTGTAGATATTTCCATGTTGATACACATTGCGGTGTAGATATTTCCAAGTTTATAGAGATAGCGGTGTAGATATTTCCATGTTTATAATGATAACGTTGTAGATATTTCCATGTTTATACAGATAGCGGTATAGATATTTCCATGTTTATACAGATGGCGGTGTAGATCTTTCCATGTTTATAGAGATGGCGGACTAGATATTTCCATGTTTATAGAGATAGTGGTGTAGTTATTTTCAGGTTTATAGAGAGAGCGGTGTAGATATTTCCTTGTTTATACAGATTGTGGTGTAGTTATTTTCATGTTTATAGAAAGAGCAGTGTAGATATTTCCATTGATATACAGATATCGGTGTAGATATTTTCATGTTCATACAGATAGCGGTGTAGATATTTGCATGTTCATACAGATAGCGGTGTAGATATTTCCATGTTCATAGAGATAGCGGTGTAGTTATTTCCATGTTTATACAGAGGGCGGTGTAGTTATTTCCATGTTTATAGTGAATACGGTCTAGATATTTCCATGTTTATAGAGATAGTGGTGTAGTTATTTCCAAGTTTATAGAGAGATCGGTGTAGATATTTCCATGTTTATACAGATAGCAGTGTAGAAATTTACATTTTTATAGAGATGGCGGTCTAGATATTTTCTTGTTTATACAGATAGCGGTGTAGATATTTCCATGTTTCTACAGATGGCGGTGTAGATATTTACATGTTTATAGACATGGCGGTCTAGATATTTTCTTGTTTATACAGATAGCGGTGTAGATATTTCCATGTTTATAGAGATAGCGGTGTAGATATTTCCAATTTTATACAGATAGCAGTGTAGATATTTCCATGTTCATACAGATAGCGATGCACACATTTCCATGTTTACACAGATATCGTCGTAGATATTTACATGTTTATAGAGATAGCGGTGTAGTTATTTCCATGTTTATACAGATAGCGGTGTAGATATTTCCATGTTCCTACAGATGGCGGTGTAGATGATTCCATGCTCATACATATGGCGGTGTAGATATTTCCATGTTCCTACAGATGGTGGTGTAGATATTTCCATGTTCGTACAGATGGCGGTGTAGTTATTTCCAAGTTTCTACAGATAGCGGTGTAGTTATTTCCATGTTTATAGAGATAGCAGTGTAGATATTTCCATTGATATACAGATAGCTGTGTAGATATATCCATGTTCATACAGATAGCGGTGTAGATATTTCCATGTTTATACAGATAGCGTTGTAGATATTTCCATGTTTATACAGATAGCGGTGTAGATATTTCCATCTTTATACAGATAGCGGTGTAGAAATTTACATGTTTTTAGAGAAGGCGGTCTACGTATTTTCTTGTTTATACAGATAGCGGTGTAGATATTTCCATGTTTGTACAGATGGCGGTGTAGATATTTACATGTTTATAGACATGGCAGTCTAGATATTTTCTTGTTTATACAGATAGCAGTGTAGATATTTCCATGTTTATAGAGTTAGCGGTGTAGATATTTCCAATTTTATACAGATAGCAGTGTAGATATTTCCATGTTCATACAGATAGCGGTGTAGACATTTCCATGTTTACACAGATATCGTCGTAGATATTTACATGTTTATAGAGATAGCGGTGTAGTTATTTCCATGTTTATACAGATAGCAGTGTAGATATTTCCATGTTTATACAGATAGCGGTGTAGATATTTCCATCTTAATGCAGATGTCGGTGTAGATATTTCCATGTTCATAAAGATGGCGGTGCAGATATTTCCATGTTCATACAGATAGTGGTGTAGATATTTCCATGTTAATAGAGATAGCTGTGTAGATAATTCCACCTTCATAGAGATGGCGGTGTAGATATTTCTATGTTCATACAGAGTTCGGTGTAGATATTTCCATGTTTATAGAGATGGCGGTGCAGATATTTCCATGTTTATACAGAAAGCAGTGTAGATATTTCCATGTTTCCACAGATAGCGGTATAGACCTTTCCATGTTTACACAGATGGCTTTGTAGATATTTACATGTTTATAGAGATAGCGGTGTAGTTATTTCCATGTTTATACAGATAGTGCTGAAGTTATTTCCATGTTTACACAGATAGCGGTGTGGATATTTCCATTTTTATACAGATAGCTCTGTAGATATTTCCATCTTAATAGAGATGGCGGTGCAGATATTTCCATGTTCCTACAGATGGCGGTGTAGATATTTCCATGTACATACAGTTAGCGGTGTAGATATTTCCATGTTCATACAGATGGCGGTGAAGATATTTCCATGTTCATACAGATGGCGGTGTAGATATTTCCATGTTCATAGAGATGGCGGTGTAGATATTTCCATGTTCCTACAGATGGTGGTGTAGATATTTCCACGTTCATACAGATAGCGGTGTAGTTATTTCCATGTTTATAGAGAAAGCTGTGTAGATATTTCCATGTATATGCAGATAGGTGTGTAGATATTTCCATGTTCATACAGATAGCGTTGTAGATATTTCCAGGTTGATACAGATAGCGGTGTAGATATTTGCATGTTCATACAGGTAGCGGTGTAGATATTTCCATGTTCATACAGATAGCGGTGTATTTATTTCCATGTTTATACAGATGGCGGTGTAGTTATTTCCATTTTTATAGTGAATGCGGTCTAGATATTTCCATGTTTATAGAGATATTGGCGGAGTTATTTCCTAGTTTATAGAGAGATCGGTGTAGATATTTCCATGTTTATACTGATAGCAGTGTAGATATTTCCATGTTTATACAGATAGCGGTGTAGAAATTTACATGTTTATGGAGATGGCGGTCTAGATATTTTCTTGTTTATACAGATAGCGGTGTAGATATTTCCATGTTCATACAGATAGCGGTGTAGATATTTCCATGTTCATACAGTTAGCGGTGTAGATATTTCTATGTTCATACAAAGGGCGGTGTAGTTATTTCCATGTTCATATATATGGCAGTGAAGATATTTACATGTTCAAAGAGATGGTGGTGCAGGTATTTCCATGTTCATAGAGATGGCGGTGTAGATATTACCATTCTCATAGACATGGCGGTGTAATTTCCATGTTCATACAGATGGCCGTGTAGATATTTCCATGTTTATAGTGATGGCGGTGTAGATATTTCCATGTTTATGCAGAGTTCGCTTTAGATATTTCCATGTTTACACAGATAGCGGTGTAGATATTTCCATGTTGATACACATTGCGGTGTAGATATTTCCAAGTTTATAGAGATAGCGGTGTAGATATTTCCATGTTTATAATGATAACGTTGTAGATATTTCCATGTTTATACAGATAGCGGTATAGATATTTCCATGTTTATACAGATGGCGGTGTAGATCTTTCCATGTTTATAGAGATGGCGGACTAGATATTTCCATGTTTATAGAGATAGTGGTGTAGTTATTTTCAGGTTTATAGAGAGAGCGGTGTAGATATTTCCTTGTTTATACAGATTGTGGTGTAGTTATTTTCATGTTTATAGAAAGAGCAGTGTAGATATTTCCATTGATATACAGATATCGGTGTAGATATTTTCATGTTCCTACAGATGGCGGTGTAGATATTTGCATGTTCATACAGATAGCGGTGTAGTTATTTCCATGTTTATAGAGAAAGCTGTGTAGATATTTCCATGTATATGCAGATAGGTGTGTAGATATTTCCATGTTCATACAGATAGCGTTGTAGATATTTCCAGGTTGATACAGATAGCGGTGTAGATATTTGCATGTTCATACAGGTAGCGGTGTAGATATTTCCATGTTCATACAGATAGCGGTGTATTTATTTCCATGTTTATACAGATGGCGGTGTAGTTATTTCCATTTTTATAGTGAATGCGGTCTAGATATTTCCATGTTTATAGAGATATTGGCGGAGTTATTTCCTAGTTTATAGAGAGATCGGTGTAGATATTTCCATGTTTATACTGATAGCAGTGTAGATATTTCCATGTTTATACAGATAGCGGTGTAGAAATTTACATGTTTATGGAGATGGCGGTCTAGATATTTTCTTGTTTATACAGATAGCGGTGTAGATATTTCCATGTTCATACAGATAGCGGTGTAGATATTTCCATGTTCATACAGTTAGCGGTGTAGATATTTCTATGTTCATACAAAGGGCGGTGTAGTTATTTCCATGTTCATATATATGGCAGTGAAGATATTTACATGTTCAAAGAGATGGTGGTGCAGGTATTTCCATGTTCATAGAGATGGCGGTGTAGATATTACCATTCTCATAGACATGGCGGTGTAATTTCCATGTTCATACAGATGGCCGTGTAGATATTTCCATGTTTATAGAGATGGCGGTGTAGATATTTCCATGTTTATGCAGAGTTCGCTTTAGATATTTCCATGTTTACACAGATAGCGGTGTAGATATTTCCATGTTGATACACATTGCGGTGTAGATATTTCCAAGTTTATAGAGATAGCGGTGTAGATATTTCCATGTTTATAATGATAACGTTGTAGATATTTCCATGTTTATACAGATAGCGGTATAGATATTTCCATGTTTATACAGATGGCGGTGTAGATCTTTCCATGTTTATAGAGATGGCGGACTAGATATTTCCATGTTTATAGAGATAGTGGTGTAGTTATTTTCAGGTTTATAGAGAGAGCGGTGTAGATATTTCCTTGTTTATACAGATTGTGGTGTAGTTATTTTCATGTTTATAGAAAGAGCAGTGTAGATATTTCCATTGATATACAGATATCGGTGTAGATATTTTCATGTTCATACAGATAGCGGTGTAGATATTTGCATGTTCATACAGATAGCGGTGTAGATATTTCCATGTTCATAGAGATAGCGGTGTAGTTATTTCCATGTTTATACAGAGGGCGGTGTAGTTATTTCCATGTTTATAGTGAATACGGTCTAGATATTTCCATGTTTATAGAGATAGTGGTGTAGTTATTTCCAAGTTTATAGAGAGATCGGTGTAGATATTTCCATGTTTATACAGATAGCAGTGTAGAAATTTACATTTTTATAGAGATGGCGGTCTAGATATTTTCTTGTTTATACAGATAGCGGTGTAGATATTTCCATGTTTCTACAGATGGCGGTGTAGATATTTACATGTTTATAGACATGGCGGTCTAGATATTTTCTTGTTTATACAGATAGCGGTGTAGATATTTCCATGTTTATAGAGATAGCGGTGTAGATATTTCCAATTTTATACAGATAGCAGTGTAGATATTTCCATGTTCATACAGATAGCGATGCACACATTTCCATGTTTACACAGATATCGTCGTAGATATTTACATGTTTATAGAGATAGCGGTGTAGTTATTTCCATGTTTATACAGATAGCGGTGTAGATATTTCCATGTTCCTACAGATGGCGGTGTAGATGATTCCATGCTCATACATATGGCGGTGTAGATATTTCCATGTTCCTACAGATGGTGGTGTAGATATTTCCATGTTCGTACAGATGGCGGTGTAGTTATTTCCAAGTTTCTACAGATAGCGGTGTAGTTATTTCCATGTTTATAGAGATAGCAGTGTAGATATTTCCATTGATATACAGATAGCTGTGTAGATATATCCATGTTCATACAGATAGCGGTGTAGATATTTCCATGTTTATACAGATAGCGTTGTAGATATTTCCATGTTTATACAGATAGCGGTGTAGATATTTCCATCTTTATACAGATAGCGGTGTAGAAATTTACATGTTTTTAGAGAAGGCGGTCTACGTATTTTCTTGTTTATACAGATAGCGGTGTAGATATTTCCATGTTTGTACAGATGGCGGTGTAGATATTTACATGTTTATAGACATGGCAGTCTAGATATTTTCTTGTTTATACAGATAGCAGTGTAGATATTTCCATGTTTATAGAGTTAGCGGTGTAGATATTTCCAATTTTATACAGATAGCAGTGTAGATATTTCCATGTTCATACAGATAGCGGTGTAGACATTTCCATGTTTACACAGATATCGTCGTAGATATTTACATGTTTATAGAGATAGCGGTGTAGTTATTTCCATGTTTATACAGATAGCAGTGTAGATATTTCCATGTTTATACAGATAGCGGTGTAGATATTTCCATCTTAATGCAGATGTCGGTGTAGATATTTCCATGTTCATAAAGATGGCGGTGCAGATATTTCCATGTTCATACAGATAGTGGTGTAGATATTTCCATGTTAATAGAGATAGCTGTGTAGATAATTCCACCTTCATAGAGATGGCGGTGTAGATATTTCTATGTTCATACAGAGTTCGGTGTAGATATTTCCATGTTTATAGAGATGGCGGTGCAGATATTTCCATGTTTATACAGAAAGCAGTGTAGATATTTCCATGTTTCCACAGATAGCGGTATAGACCTTTCCATGTTTACACAGATGGCTTTGTAGATATTTACATGTTTATAGAGATAGCGGTGTAGTTATTTCCATGTTTATACAGATAGTGCTGAAGTTATTTCCATGTTTACACAGATAGCGGTGTGGATATTTCCATTTTTATACAGATAGCTCTGTAGATATTTCCATCTTAATAGAGATGGCGGTGCAGATATTTCCATGTTCCTACAGATGGCGGTGTAGATATTTCCATGTACATACAGTTAGCGGTGTAGATATTTCCATGTTCATACAGATGGCGGTGAAGATATTTCCATGTTCATACAGATGGCGGTGTAGATATTTCCATGTTCATAGAGATGGCGGTGTAGATATTTCCATGTTCCTACAGATGGCGGTGTAGATATTTCCACGTTCATACAGATAGCGGTGTAGTTATTTCCATGTTTATAGAGAAAGCTGTGTAGATATTTCCATGTATATGCAGATAGGTGTGTAGATATTTCCATGTTCATACAGATAGCGTTGTAGATATTTCCAGGTTGATACAGATAGCGGTGTAGATATTTGCATGTTCATACAGGTAGCGGTGTAGATATTTCCATGTTCATACAGATAGCGGTGTATTTATTTCCATGTTTATACAGATGGCGGTGTAGTTATTTCCATTTTTATAGTGAATGCGGTCTAGATATTTCCATGTTTATAGAGATATTGGCGGAGTTATTTCCCAGTTTATAGAGAGATCGGTGTAGATATTTCCATGTTTATACTGATAGCAGTGTAGATATTTCCATGTTTATACAGATAGCGGTGTAGAAATTTACATGTTTATGGAGATGGCGGTCTAGATATTTTCTTGTTTATACAGATAGCGGTGTAGATATTTCCATGTTCATACAGATAGCGGTGTAGATATTTCCATGTTCATACAGTTAGCGGTGTAGATATTTCTATGTTCATACAAAGGGCGGTGTAGTTATTTCCATGTTCATATATATGGCAGTGAAGATATTTACATGTTCAAAGAGATGGTGGTGCAGGTATTTCCATGTTCATAGAGATGGCGGTGTAGATATTACCATTCTCATAGACATGGCGGTGTAATTTCCATGTTCATACAGATGGCCGTGTAGATATTTCCATGTTTATAGTGATGGCGGTGTAGATATTTCCATGTTTATGCAGAGTTCGCTTTAGATATTTCCATGTTTACACAGATAGCGGTGTAGATATTTCCATGTTGATACACATTGCGGTGTAGATATTTCCAAGTTTATAGAGATAGCGGTGTAGATATTTCCATGTTTATAATGATAACGTTGTAGATATTTCCATGTTTATACAGATAGCGGTATAGATATTTCCATGTTTATACAGATGGCGGTGTAGATCTTTCCATGTTTATAGAGATGGCGGACTAGATATTTCCATGTTTATAGAGATAGTGGTGTAGTTATTTTCAGGTTTATAGAGAGAGCGGTGTAGATATTTCCTTGTTTATACAGATTGTGGTGTAGTTATTTTCATGTTTATAGAAAGAGCAGTGTAGATATTTCCATTGATATACAGATATCGGTGTAGATATTTTCATGTTCATACAGATAGCGGTGTAGATATTTGCATGTTCATACAGATAGCGGTGTAGATATTTCCATGTTCATAGAGATAGCGGTGTAGTTATTTCCATGTTTATACAGAGGGCGGTGTAGTTATTTCCATGTTTATAGTGAATACGGTCTAGATATTTCCATGTTTATAGAGATAGTGGTGTAGTTATTTCCAAGTTTATAGAGAGATCGGTGTAGATATTTCCATGTTTATACAGATAGCAGTGTAGAAATTTACATTTTTATAGAGATGGCGGTCTAGATATTTTCTTGTTTATACAGATAGCGGTGTAGATATTTCCATGTTTCTACAGATGGCGGTGTAGATATTTACATGTTTATAGACATGGCGGTCTAGATATTTTCTTGTTTATACAGATAGCGGTGTAGATATTTCCATGTTTATAGAGATAGCGGTGTAGATATTTCCAATTTTATACAGATAGCAGTGTAGATATTTCCATGTTCATACAGATAGCGATGCACACATTTCCATGTTTACACAGATATCGTCGTAGATATTTACATGTTTATAGAGATAGCGGTGTAGTTATTTCCATGTTTATACAGATAGCGGTGTAGATATTTCCATGTTCCTACAGATGGCGGTGTAGATGATTCCATGCTCATACATATGGCGGTGTAGATATTTCCATGTTCCTACAGATGGTGGTGTAGATATTTCCATGTTCGTACAGATGGCGGTGTAGTTATTTCCAAGTTTCTACAGATAGCGGTGTAGTTATTTCCATGTTTATAGAGATAGCAGTGTAGATATTTCCATTGATATACAGATAGCTGTGTAGATATATCCATGTTCATACAGATAGCGGTGTAGATATTTCCATGTTTATACAGATAGCGTTGTAGATATTTCCATGTTTATACAGATAGCGGTGTAGATATTTCCATCTTTATACAGATAGCGGTGTAGAAATTTACATGTTTTTAGAGAAGGTGGTCTACGTATTTTCTTGTTTATACAGATAGCGGTGTAGATATTTCCATGTTTGTACAGATGGCGGTGTAGATATTTACATGTTTATAGACATGGCAGTCTAGATATTTTCTTGTTTATACAGATAGCAGTGTAGATATTTCCATGTTTATAGAGTTAGCGGTGTAGATATTTCCAATTTTATACAGATAGCAGTGTAGATATTTCCATGTTCATACAGATAGCGGTGTAGACATTTCCATGTTTACACAGATATCGTCGTAGATATTTACATGTTTATAGAGATAGCGGTGTAGTTATTTCCATGTTTATACAGATAGCAGTGTAGATATTTCCATGTTTATACAGATAGCGGTGTAGATATTTCCATCTTAATGCAGATGTCGGTGTAGATATTTCCATGTTCATAAAGATGGCGGTGCAGATATTTCCATGTTCATACAGATAGTGGTGTAGATATTTCCATGTTAATAGAGATAGCTGTGTAGATAATTCCACCTTCATAGAGATGGCGGTGTAGATATTTCTATGTTCATACAGAGTTCGGTGTAGATATTTCCATGTTTATAGAGATGGCGGTGCAGATATTTCCATGTTTATACAGAAAGCAGTGTAGATATTTCCATGTTTCCACAGATAGCGGTATAGACCTTTCCATGTTTACACAGATGGCTTTGTAGATATTTACATGTTTATAGAGATAGTGGTGTAGTTATTTCCATGTTTATACAGATAGTGCTGAAGTTATTTCCATGTTTACACAGATAGCGGTGTGGATATTTCCATTTTTATACAGATAGCTCTGTAGATATTTCCATCTTAATAGAGATGGCGGTGCAGATATTTCCATGTTCCTACAGATGGCGGTGTAGATATTTCCATGTACATACAGTTAGCGGTGTAGATATTTCCATGTTCATACAGATGGCGGTGAAGATATTTCCATGTTCATACAGATGGCGGTGTAGATATTTCCATGTTCATAGAGATGGCGGTGTAGATATTTCCATGTTCCTACAGATGGCGGTGTAGATATTTCCACGTTCATACAGATAGCGGTGTAGTTATTTCCATGTTTATAGAGAAAGCTGTGTAGATATTTCCATGTATATGCAGATAGGTGTGTAGATATTTCCATGTTCATACAGATAGCGTTGTAGATATTTCCAGGTTGATACAGATAGCGGTGTAGATATTTGCATGTTCATACAGGTAGCGGTGTAGATATTTCCATGTTCATACAGATAGCGGTGTATTTATTTCCATGTTTATACAGATGGCGGTGTAGTTATTTCCATTTTTATAGTGAATGCGGTCTAGATATTTCCATGTTTATAGAGATATTGGCGGAGTTATTTCCTAGTTTATAGAGAGATCGGTGTAGATATTTCCATGTTTATACTGATAGCAGTGTAGATATTTCCATGTTTATACAGATAGCGGTGTAGAAATTTACATGTTTATGGAGATGGCGGTCTAGATATTTTCTTGTTTATACAGATAGCGGTGTAGATATTTCCATGTTCATACAGATAGCGGTGTAGATATTTCCATGTTCATACAGTTAGCGGTGTAGATATTTCTATGTTCATACAAAGGGCGGTGTAGTTATTTCCATGTTCATATATATGGCAGTGAAGATATTTACATGTTCAAAGAGATGGTGGTGCAGGTATTTCCATGTTCATAGAGATGGCGGTGTAGATATTACCATTCTCATAGACATGGCGGTGTAATTTCCATGTTCATACAGATGGCCGTGTAGATATTTCCATGTTTATAGTGATGGCGGTGTAGATATTTCCATGTTTATGCAGAGTTCGCTTTAGATATTTCCATGTTTACACAGATAGCGGTGTAGATATTTCCATGTTGATACACATTGCGGTGTAGATATTTCCAAGTTTATAGAGATAGCGGTGTAGATATTTCCATGTTTATAATGATAACGTTGTAGATATTTCCATGTTTATACAGATAGCGGTATAGATATTTCCATGTTTATACAGATGGCGGTGTAGATCTTTCCATGTTTATAGAGATGGCGGACTAGATATTTCCATGTTTATAGAGATAGTGGTGTAGTTATTTTCAGGTTTATAGAGAGAGCGGTGTAGATATTTCCTTGTTTATACAGATTGTGGTGTAGTTATTTTCATGTTTATAGAAAGAGCAGTGTAGATATTTCCATTGATATACAGATATCGGTGTAGATATTTTCATGTTCATACAGATAGCGGTGTAGATATTTGCATGTTCATACAGATAGCGGTGTAGATATTTCCATGTTCATAGAGATAGCGGTGTAGTTATTTCCATGTTTATACAGAGGGCGGTGTAGTTATTTCCATGTTTATAGTGAATACGGTCTAGATATTTCCATGTTTATAGAGATAGTGGTGTAGTTATTTCCAAGTTTATAGAGAGATCGGTGTAGATATTTCCATGTTTATACAGATAGCAGTGTAGAAATTTACATTTTTATAGAGATGGCGGTCTAGATATTTTCTTGTTTATACAGATAGCGGTGTAGATATTTCCATGTTTCTACAGATGGCGGTGTAGATATTTCCAGGTTCCTACAGATGGCGGTGTAGATGATTCCATGCTCATACATATGGCGGTGTAGATATTTCCATGTTCCTACAGATGGTGGTGTAGATATTTCCATGTTCGTACAGATGGCGGTGTAGTTATTTCCAAGTTTCTACAGATAGCGGTGTAGTTATTTCCATGTTTATAGAGATAGCAGTGTAGATATCTCCATTGATATACAGATAGCTGTGTAGATATATCCATGTTCATACAGATAGCGGTGTAGATATTTCCATGTTTATAGAGATAGCGGTGTAGATATTACCATGTTCATACAGATAGCGGTGTAGACATTTCCATGTTTACACAGATATTGTCGTAGATATTTACATGTTTATAGAGATAGCGGTGTAGTTATTTCCATGTTAATACAGATAGCTGTGTAGATATTTCCATGTTTATACAGATAGCGGTGTAGATATTTCCATCTTAATGCAGATGTCGGTGTAGATATTTCCATGTTCATAAAGATGGCGGTGCAGATATTTCCATGTTCATACAGATAGTGGTGTAGATATTTCCATGTTAATAGAGATAGCTGTGTAGATAATTCCACCTTCATAGAGATGGCGGTGTAGATATTTCTATGTTCATACAGAGTTCGGTGTAGATATTTCCATGTTTATAGAGATGGCGGTGCAGATATTTCCATGTTTATACAGAAAGCAGTGTAGATATTTCCATGTTTACACAGATAGCGGTATAGACCTTTCCATGTTTACACAGATGGCTTTGTAGATATTTACATGTTTATAGAGATAGCGGTGTAGTTATTTCCATGTTTATACAGATAGTTCTGAAGTTATTTCCATGTTTACACAGATAGCGGTGTGGATATTTCGATTTTTATACAGATAGCTCTGTAGATATTTCCATCTTAATAGAGATGGCGGTGCAGATATTTCCATGTTCCAACAGATGGCGGTGCAGATATTTCCATGTACATACAGTTAGCGGTGTAGATATTTCCATGTTCATACAGATGGCGGTGAAGATATTTCCATGTTCATACAGATGGCGGTGTAGATATTTCCATGTTCATAGAGATGGCGGTGTAGATATTTCCATGTTCCTACAGATGGCGGTGTAGATATTTCCACGTTCATACAGATAGCGGTGTAGTTATTTCCATGTTTATAGAGAAAGCTGTGTAGATATTTCCATGTATATGCAGATAGGTGTGTAGATATTTCCATGTTCATACAGATAGCGTTGTAGATATTTCCAGGTTGATACAGATAGCGGTGTAGATATTTGCATGTTCATACTGGTAGCGGTGTAGATATTTCCATGTTCGTACAGATATCGGTGTATTTATTTCCATGTTTATACAGATGGCGGTCTAGTTATTTCCATTTTTATAGTGAATGCGGTCTAGATATTTCCATGTTTATAGAGATATTGGCGTAGTTATTTCCTAGTTTATAGAGAGATCGGTGTAGATATTTCCATGTTTATACAGATAGCGGTGTAGATATTTCCATGTTTATACAGATAGCGGTGTAGAAATTTACATGTTTATGGAGATGGCGGTCTAGATATTTTCTTGTTTATACAGATAGCGGTGTAGATATTTCCATGTTCATACAGATAGCGGTGTAGATATTTCCATGTTCATACAGTTAGCGGTGTAGATATTTCTATGTTCATACAAAGGGCGGTGTAGTTATTTCCATGTTCATATATATGGCAGTGAAGATATTTACATGTTCAAAGAGATGGTGGTGCAGGTATTTCCATGTTCATAGAGATGGCGGTGTAGATATTACCATTCTCATAGACATGGCGGTGTAATTTCCATGTTCATACAGATGGCCGTGTAGATATTTCCATGTTTATAGAGATGGCGGTGTAGATATTTCCATGTTTATGCAGAGTTCGCTTTAGATATTTCCATGTTTACCCAGATAGCGGTGTAGATATTTCCATGTTGATACACATTGCGGTGTAGATATTTCCAAGTTTATAGAGATAGCGGTGTAGATATTTCCATGTTTATAATGATAGCGTTGTAGATATTTCCATGTTTATACAGATAGCGGTATAGATATTTCCATGTTTATACAGATGGCGGTGTAGATCTTTCCATGTTTATAGAGATGGCGGACTAGATATTTCCATGTTTATAGAGATAGTGGTGTAGTTATTTTCAGGTTTATAGAGAGAGCGGTGTAGATATTTCCATGTTTATACAGATTGTGGTGTAGTTATTTTCATGTTTATAGAAAGAGCAGTGTAGATATTTCCATTGATATACAGATATCGGTGTAGATATTTCCATGTTCATACAGATAGCGGTGTAGATATTTGCATGTTCATACAGATAGCGGTGTAGATATTTCCATGTTTATAGAGATAGCGGTGTAGATATTTCCAATTTTATACAGATAGCAGTGTAGATATTTCCATGTTCATACAGATAGCGGTGCACACATTTCCATGTTTACACAGATATCGTCATAGACATTTACATGTTTATAGAGATAGCGGTGTAGTTATTTCCATGTTTATACAGATAGCGGTGTAGATATTTCCAGGTTCCTACAGATGGCGGTGTAGATGATTCCATGCTCATACATATGGCGGTGTGGATATTTCCATGTTCCTACAGATGGTGGTGTAGATATTTCCATGTTCGTACAGATGGCGGTGTAGTTATTTCCAAGTTTCTACAGATAGCGGTGTAGTTATTTCCATGTTTATAGAGATAGCAGTGTAGATATTTCCATTGATATACAGATAGCTGTGTAGATATATCCATGTTCATACAGATAGCGGTGTAGATATTTTCATGTTTATAATGATAGCGGTATACATATTTCCATGTTTATACAGATGGCGGTGTAGGTCTTTCCATATTTATAGAGATGGCGGTCTAGATATTTCCATGTTTATAGAGATAGTGGTGTAGTTATTTTCAAGTTTATAGAGAGATCGGTGTAGATATTTCCATGTTTATTCAGATTGTGGTGTAGATACTTTCATGTTTATAGAAATAGCATTGTACATATTTCCATTGATATACAGATAGCGGTGTAGACATTTCCATGTTCATCCAGATGGTGGTGTAGATATATCCATGTTCATACCAATGGCCGTGAAGATATTTCCATGTTCATACAGATGTCGGTGTAGATATTTCCATGTTCATACCAATGACAGTGTAGATATTTCCATGTTTATAGAGATGTCGATGTAGATATTTCCATGTTCATACAGATGGTGGTGTAGATATTTCCATGTTCATACAAATGGCGGTGTAGATATTTCCATGTTCATAGAGATGTCTGTGTAGATATTTCCATGTTTATACAGATGTCGGTGTAGATATTTCCATGTTTATAGAGATGGCGGTGTAGATATTTCCCTGTTCCAACAGATGGCGGTGTAGATGATTCCATGCTCATACAGATGGCGGTGTAGATATGTCCATGTTCCTATAGATGGCGGTGTAGATGTTTCCATGTTCATACAGATGGCGGTGTAGATATTTCCAAGTTTATACAGATAGCAGTGAAGTTATTTCCATGTTTATACAGAGTTCGGTTTAGATATTTCCATGTTTACACAGATAGCGGTGTAGATATTTCCATGTTGATACACACTGCGGTGTAGATAGTTCCAAGTTTATAGAGATAGCGTTGTAGATATTTCCATGTTTATAATGAAAGCATTGTAGATATTTCCATGTTTATACAGATAGCGGTATAGATATTTCCATGTTTCTACAGATGGCGGTATAGATATTTCCATGTTTATAGAGATGGCGATCTAGATATTTCCATGTTTACACAGATTGTGGTGTAGTTATTTTCATGTTTATAGAAATAGCAGTGTAGATATTTCCATTGATATACAGATAGCTGTGTAGATATTTCCATGTTCATACAGATAGTGGTGTAGATATTTCCATGTTCATACAGATGGCGGTGTAGATATTTCTATGTTTATAGAGATGGCGGTGTAGATATTCCCATGTTCATACAGATGGCGGTGTAGATATTTCCATGTTCCCACAGATGGCGGAGTAGATATTTCCATGTTCATACAGATGGCGTTGTAGATATTTCCAAGTTTATAGAGATAGCGGTGTATTTATTTCCATGTTTATAGAGAAAGCTGTGTGGATATTTCCATGTGTATGCAGATAGCTGTGTAGATATTTCGATGTTCTTACAGATAGCGTTGTAGATATTTCCATGTTCATACAGATAGTGGTGTAGATATTTCCATGTTCATGCAGATAGCGGTGTAGATATTTCCATGTTCATACAGTTAGCGGTGTAGATATTTCCATGTTCATGCAGATAGCGGTGTAGATATTTCCATGTTCATACAGTTAGCGGTGTAGATATTTCCATGTTCATGCAGATAGCGGTGTAGATATTTCCATGTTCATACAGATGGCGGTGTAGATATTTCCAAGTTTATACAGATAGCGGTGTAGTTATTTCCATGTTCATAGAGATGGCGGTGTACATATTTCCATGTTTATACAGATGGCGGTGTAGATATTTCCATGTTCATAGAGATGGCGGTGTAGATATTTCCATGTTCCTACAGATGGCGGTGTAGATATTTCCATGTTCATACAGATAGCGGTGTAGATATTTCCATGTTTATAGAGAAAGCTGTATAGATATTTCCATGTATGTGCAGATAGCTGTGTAGATATTTCCATGTTCATACAGATAGCGGTGTAGATATTTCCATGTTCATACAGAGGGCGGTGTAGTTATTTCCATGTTCATATATATGGCAGTGAAGATATTTACATGTTCAAAGAGATGGTGGTGCAGGTATTTCCATGTTCATAGAGATGGCGGTGTAGATATTACCATTCTCATAGACATGGCGGTGTAATTTCCATGTTCATACAGATGGCCGTGTAGATATTTCCATGTTTATAGTGATGGCGGTGTAGATATTTCCATGTTTATGCAGAGTTCGCTTTAGATATTTCCATGTTTACACAGATAGCGGTGTAGATATTTCCATGTTGATACACATTGCGGTGTAGATATTTCCAAGTTTATAGAGATAGCGGTGTAGATATTTCCATGTTTATAATGATAACGTTGTAGATATTTCCATGTTTATACAGATAGCGGTATAGATATTTCCATGTTTATACAGATGGCGGTGTAGATCTTTCCATGTTTATAGAGATGGCGGACTAGATATTTCCATGTTTATAGAGATAGTGGTGTAGTTATTTTCAGGTTTATAGAGAGAGCGGTGTAGATATTTCCTTGTTTATACAGATTGTGGTGTAGTTATTTTCATGTTTATAGAAAGAGCAGTGTAGATATTTCCATTGATATACAGATATCGGTGTAGATATTTTCATGTTCATACAGATAGCGGTGTAGATATTTGCATGTTCATACAGATAGCGGTGTAGATATTTCCATGTTCATAGAGATAGCGGTGTAGTTATTTCCATGTTTATACAGAGGGCGGTGTAGTTATTTCCATGTTTATAGTGAATACGGTCTAGATATTTCCATGTTTATAGAGATAGTGGTGTAGTTATTTCCAAGTTTATAGAGAGATCGGTGTAGATATTTCCATGTTTATACAGATAGCAGTGTAGAAATTTACATTTTTATAGAGATGGCGGTCTAGATATTTTCTTGTTTATACAGATAGCGGTGTAGATATTTCCATGTTTCTACAGATGGCGGTGTAGATATTTCCAGGTTCCTACAGATGGCGGTGTAGATGATTCCATGCTCATACATATGGCGGTGTAGATATTTCCATGTTCCTACAGATGGTGGTGTAGATATTTCCATGTTCGTACAGATGGCGGTGTAGTTATTTCCAAGTTTCTACAGATAGCGGTGTAGTTATTTCCATGTTTATAGAGATAGCAGTGTAGATATCTCCATTGATATACAGATAGCTGTGTAGATATATCCATGTTCATACAGATAGCGGTGTAGATATTTCCATGTTTATAGAGATAGCGGTGTAGATATTACCATGTTCATACAGATAGCGGTGTAGACATTTCCATGTTTACACAGATATTGTCGTAGATATTTACATGTTTATAGAGATAGCGGTGTAGTTATTTCCATGTTAATACAGATAGCTGTGTAGATATTTCCATGTTTATACAGATAGCGGTGTAGATATTTCCATCTTAATGCAGATGTCGGTGTAGATATTTCCATGTTCATAAAGATGGCGGTGCAGATATTTCCATGTTCATACAGATAGTGGTGTAGATATTTCCATGTTAATAGAGATAGCTGTGTAGATAATTCCACCTTCATAGAGATGGCGGTGTAGATATTTCTATGTTCATACAGAGTTCGGTGTAGATATTTCCATGTTTATAGAGATGGCGGTGCAGATATTTCCATGTTTATACAGAAAGCAGTGTAGATATTTCCATGTTTACACAGATAGCGGTATAGACCTTTCCATGTTTACACAGATGGCTTTGTAGATATTTACATGTTTATAGAGATAGCGGTGTAGTTATTTCCATGTTTATACAGATAGTTCTGAAGTTATTTCCATGTTTACACAGATAGCGGTGTGGATATTTCGATTTTTATACAGATAGCTCTGTAGATATTTCCATCTTAATAGAGATGGCGGTGCAGATATTTCCATGTTCCAACAGATGGCGGTGCAGATATTTCCATGTACATACAGTTAGCGGTGTAGATATTTCCATGTTCATACAGATGGCGGTGAAGATATTTCCATGTTCATACAGATGGCGGTGTAGATATTTCCATGTTCATAGAGATGGCGGTGTAGATATTTCCATGTTCCTACAGATGGCGGTGTAGATATTTCCACGTTCATACAGATAGCGGTGTAGTTATTTCCATGTTTATAGAGAAAGCTGTGTAGATATTTCCATGTATATGCAGATAGGTGTGTAGATATTTCCATGTTCATACAGATAGCGTTGTAGATATTTCCAGGTTGATACAGATAGCGGTGTAGATATTTGCATGTTCATACTGGTAGCGGTGTAGATATTTCCATGTTCGTACAGATATCGGTGTATTTATTTCCATGTTTATACAGATGGCGGTCTAGTTATTTCCATTTTTATAGTGAATGCGGTCTAGATATTTCCATGTTTATAGAGATATTGGCGTAGTTATTTCCTAGTTTATAGAGAGATCGGTGTAGATATTTCCATGTTTATACAGATAGCGGTGTAGATATTTCCATGTTTATACAGATAGCGGTGTAGAAATTTACATGTTTATGGAGATGGCGGTCTAGATATTTTCTTGTTTATACAGATAGCGGTGTAGATATTTCCATGTTCATACAGATAGCGGTGTAGATATTTCCATGTTCATACAGTTAGCGGTGTAGATATTTCTATGTTCATACAAAGGGCGGTGTAGTTATTTCCATGTTCATATATATGGCAGTGAAGATATTTACATGTTCAAAGAGATGGTGGTGCAGGTATTTCCATGTTCATAGAGATGGCGGTGTAGATATTACCATTCTCATAGACATGGCGGTGTAATTTCCATGTTCATACAGATGGCCGTGTAGATATTTCCATGTTTATAGAGATGGCGGTGTAGATATTTCCATGTTTATGCAGAGTTCGCTTTAGATATTTCCATGTTTACCCAGATAGCGGTGTAGATATTTCCATGTTGATACACATTGCGGTGTAGATATTTCCAAGTTTATAGAGATAGCGGTGTAGATATTTCCATGTTTATAATGATAGCGTTGTAGATATTTCCATGTTTATACAGATAGCGGTATAGATATTTCCATGTTTATACAGATGGCGGTGTAGATCTTTCCATGTTTATAGAGATGGCGGACTA
This sequence comes from Gorilla gorilla gorilla, assembly GCF_029281585.2. Classification (NCBI taxonomy): domain Eukaryota; kingdom Metazoa; phylum Chordata; class Mammalia; order Primates; family Hominidae; genus Gorilla; species Gorilla gorilla. Next base: position 122,649 of record NC_073244.2, on the reverse strand, counting down.
GATATTTCCATGTTTATAGAGATAGTGGTGTAGTTATTTTCAGGTTTATAGAGAGAGCGGTGTAGATATTTCCATGTTTATACAGATTGTGGTGTAGTTATTTTCATGTTTATAGAAAGAGCAGTGTAGATATTTCCATTGATATACAGATATCGGTGTAGATATTTCCATGTTCATACAGATAGCGGTGTAGATATTTGCATGTTCATACAGATAGCGGTGTAGATATTTCCATGTTTATAGAGATAGCGGTGTAGATATTTCCAATTTTATACAGATAGCAGTGTAGATATTTCCATGTTCATACAGATAGCGGTGCACACATTTCCATGTTTACACAGATATCGTCATAGACATTTACATGTTTATAGAGATAGCGGTGTAGTTATTTCCATGTTTATACAGATAGCGGTGTAGATATTTCCAGGTTCCTACAGATGGCGGTGTAGATGATTCCATGCTCATACATATGGCGGTGTGGATATTTCCATGTTCCTACAGATGGTGGTGTAGATATTTCCATGTTCGTACAGATGGCGGTGTAGTTATTTCCAAGTTTCTACAGATAGCGGTGTAGTTATTTCCATGTTTATAGAGATAGCAGTGTAGATATTTCCATTGATATACAGATAGCTGTGTAGATATATCCATGTTCATACAGATAGCGGTGTAGATATTTTCATGTTTATAATGATAGCGGTATACATATTTCCATGTTTATACAGATGGCGGTGTAGGTCTTTCCATATTTATAGAGATGGCGGTCTAGATATTTCCATGTTTATAGAGATAGTGGTGTAGTTATTTTCAAGTTTATAGAGAGATCGGTGTAGATATTTCCATGTTTATTCAGATTGTGGTGTAGATACTTTCATGTTTATAGAAATAGCATTGTACATATTTCCATTGATATACAGATAGCGGTGTAGACATTTCCATGTTCATCCAGATGGTGGTGTAGATATATCCATGTTCATACCAATGGCCGTGAAGATATTTCCATGTTCATACAGATGTCGGTGTAGATATTTCCATGTTCATACCAATGACAGTGTAGATATTTCCATGTTTATAGAGATGTCGATGTAGATATTTCCATGTTCATACAGATGGTGGTGTAGATATTTCCATGTTCATACAAATGGCGGTGTAGATATTTCCATGTTCATAGAGATGTCTGTGTAGATATTTCCATGTTTATACAGATGTCGGTGTAGATATTTCCATGTTTATAGAGATGGCGGTGTAGATATTTCCCTGTTCCAACAGATGGCGGTGTAGATGATTCCATGCTCATACAGATGGCGGTGTAGATATTTCCATGTTCCTATAGATGGCGGTGTAGATGTTTCCATGTTCATACAGATGGCGGTGTAGATATTTCCAAGTTTATACAGATAGCAGTGAAGTTATTTCCATGTTTATACAGAGTTCGGTTTAGATATTTCCATGTTTACACAGATAGCGGTGTAGATATTTCCATGTTGATACACACTGCGGTGTAGATAGTTCCAAGTTTATAGAGATAGCGTTGTAGATATTTCCATGTTTATAATGAAAGCATTGTAGATATTTCCATGTTTATACAGATAGCGGTATAGATATTTCCATGTTTCTACAGATGGCGGTATAGATATTTCCATGTTTATAGAGATGGCGATCTAGATATTTCCATGTTTACACAGATTGTGGTGTAGTTATTTTCATGTTTATAGAAATAGCAGTGTAGATATTTCCATTGATATACAGATAGCTGTGTAGATATTTCCATGTTCATACAGATAGTGGTGTAGATATTTCCATGTTCATACAGATGGCGGTGTAGATATTTCTATGTTTATAGAGATGGCGGTGTAGATATTCCCATGTTCATACAGATGGCGGTGTAGATATTTCCATGTTCCCACAGATGGCGGAGTAGATATTTCCATGTTCATACAGATGGCGTTGTAGATATTTCCAAGTTTATAGAGATAGCGGTGTATTTATTTCCATGTTTATAGAGAAAGCTGTGTGGATATTTCCATGTGTATGCAGATAGCTGTGTAGATATTTCGATGTTCTTACAGATAGCGTTGTAGATATTTCCATGTTCATACAGATAGTGGTGTAGATATTTCCATGTTCATGCAGATAGCGGTGTAGATATTTCCATGTTCATACAGTTAGCGGTGTAGATATTTCCATGTTCATGCAGATAGCGGTGTAGATATTTCCATGTTCATACAGTTAGCGGTGTAGATATTTCCATGTTCATGCAGATAGCGGTGTAGATATTTCCATGTTCATACAGATGGCGGTGTAGATATTTCCAAGTTTATACAGATAGCGGTGTAGTTATTTCCATGTTCATAGAGATGGCGGTGTACATATTTCCATGTTTATACAGATGGCGGTGTAGATATTTCCATGTTCATAGAGATGGCGGTGTAGATATTTCCATGTTCCTACAGATGGCGGTGTAGATATTTCCATGTTCATACAGATAGCGGTGTAGATATTTCCATGTTTATAGAGAAAGCTGTATAGATATTTCCATGTATGTGCAGATAGCTGTGTAGATATTTCCATGTTCATACAGATAGCGGTGTAGATATTTCCATGTTTATAATGATAACGTTGTAGATATTTCCATGTTTATACAGATAGCGGTATAGATATTTCCATGTTTATACAGATGGCGGTGTAGATCTTTCCATGTTTATAGAGATGGCGGACTAGATATTTCCATGTTTATAGAGATAGTGGTGTAGTTATTTTCAGGTTTATAGAGAGAGCGGTGTAGATATTTCCTTGTTTATACAGATTGTGGTGTAGTTATTTTCATGTTTATAGAAAGAGCAGTGTAGATATTTCCATTGATATACAGATATCGGTGTAGATATTTTCATGTTCATACAGATAGCGGTGTAGATATTTGCATGTTCATACAGATAGCGGTGTAGATATTTCCATGTTCATAGAGATAGCGGTGTAGTTATTTCCATGTTTTTACAGAGGGCGGTGTAGTTATTTCCATGTTTATAGTGAATACGGTCTAGATATTTCCATGTTTATAGAGATAGTGGTGTAGTTATTTCCAAGTTTATAGAGAGATCGGTGTAGATATTTCCATGTTTATACAGATAGCAGTGTAGAAATTTACATTTTTATAGAGATGGCGCTCTAGATATTTTCTTGTTTATACAGATAGCGGTGTAGATATTTCCATGTTTCTACAGATGGCGGTGTAGATATTTACATGTTTATAGACATGGCGGTCTAGATATTTTCTTGTTTATACAGATAGCGGTGTAGATATTTCCATGTTTATAGAGATAGCGGTGTAGATATTTCCAATTTTATACAGATAGCAGTGTAGATATTTCCATGTTCATACAGATAGCGATGCACACATTTCCATGTTTACACAGATATCGTCGTAGATATTTACATGTTTATAGAGATAGCGGTGTAGTTATTTCCATGTTTATACAGATAGCGATGTAGATATTTCCATGTTCCTACAGATGGCGGTGTAGATGATTCCATGCTCATACATATGGCGGTGTAGATATTTCCATGTTCCTACAGATGGTGGTGTAGATATTTCCATGTTCGTACAGATGGCGGTGTAGTTATTTCCAAGTTTCTACAGATAGCGGTGTAGTTATTTCCATGTTTATAGAGATAGCAGTGTAGATATTTCCATTGATATACAGATAGCTGTGTAGATATATCCATGTTCATACAGATAGCGGTGTAGATATTTCCATGTTTATACAGATAGCGTTGTAGATATTTCCATGTTTATACAGATAGCGGTGTAGATATTTCCATCTTTATACAGATAGCGGTGTAGAAATTTACATGTTTTTAGAGAAGGCGGTCTACATATTTTCTTGTTTATACAGATAGCGGTGTAGATATTTCCATGTTTGTACAGATGGCGGTGTAGGTATTTACATGTTTATAGACATGGCAGTCTAGATATTTTCTTGTTTATACAGATAGCAGTGTAGATATTTCCATGTTTATAGAGTTAGCGGTGTAGATATTTCCAATTTTATACAGATAGCAGTGTAGATATTTCCATGTTCATACAGATAGCGGTGTAGACATTTCCATGTTTACACAGATATCGTCGTAGATATTTACATGTTTATAGAGATAGCGGTGTAGTTATTTCCATGTTTATACAGATAGCAGTGTAGATATTTCCATGTTTATACAGATAGCGGTGTAGATATTTCCATCTTAATGCAGATGGCGGTGTAGATATTTCCATGTTCATAAAGATGGCGGTGCAGATATTTCCATGTTCATACAGATAGTGGTGTAGATATTTCCATGTTAATAGAGATAGCTGTGTAGATAATTCCACCTTCATAGAGATGGCGGTGTAGATATTTCTATGTTCATACAGAGTTCGGTGTAGATATTTCCATGTTTATAGAGATGGCGGTGCAGATATTTCCATGTTTATACAGAAAGCAGTGTAGATATTTCCATGTTTCCACAGATAGCGGTATAGACCTTTCCATGTTTACACAGATGGCTTTGTAGATATTTACATGTTTATAGAGATAGCGGTGTAGTTATTTCCATGTTTATAGAGAAAGCTGTGTAGATATTTCCAGGTATATGCAGATAGGTGTGTAGATATTTCCATGTTCATACAGATACCGTTGTAGATATTTCCTGGTTGATACAGATAGCGGTGTAGATATTTGCATGTTCATACTGGTAGCGGTGTAGATATTTCCATGTTCGTACAGATATCGGTGGAGTTATTTCCATGTTTATACAGAGGGCGGTGTAGTTATTTCCATGTTTATAGTGAATGCGGTCTAGATATTTCCATGTTTATAGAGATAGTGGTGTAGTTATTTCCAAGTTTATAGAGAGATCGGTGTAGATATTTCCATGTTCATACAGATAGCGGTGTAGATATTTCCATGTTTATACAGATGGCGGTGTAGATATTTACATGTTTATAGACATGGCGGTCTAGATATTTTCTTGTTTATACAGATAGCGGTGTAGATATTTCCATGTTTATAGAGATAGCGGTGTAGATATTTCCAATTTTATACAGATAGCAGTGTAGATATTTCCATGTTCATACAGATAGCGGTGCACACATTTCCATGTTTACACAGATATCATCGTAGATATTTACATGTTTATAGAGATAGCGGTGTAGTTATTTCCATGTTTATACAGATAGCGGTGTAGATATTTCCATGTTCCTACAGATGGCGGTGTAGATGATTCCATGCTCATACATATGGCGGTGTAGATATTTCCATGTTCCTACAGATGGTGGTGTAGATATTTCCATGTTCGTACAGATGGCGGTGTAGTTATTTCCAAGTTTCTACAGATAGCGGTGTAGTTATTTCCATGTTTATAGAGATAGCAGTGTAGATATTTCCATTGATATACAGATAGCTGTGTAGATATATCCATGTTCATACAGATAGCGGTGTAGATATTTTCATGTTTATAATGATAGCGGTATACATATTTCCATGTTTATACAGATGGCGGTGTAGATCTTTCCATATTTATAGAGATGGCGGTCTAGATATTTCCATGTTTATAGAGATAGTGGTGTAGTTATTTTCAAGTTTAGAGAGAGATCTGTGTAGATATTTCCATGTTTATTCAGATTGTGGTGTAGATACTTTCATGTTTATAGAAATAGCATTGTACATATTTCCATTGATATACAGATAGCGGTGTAGATATTTCCATGTTCATCCAGATGGTGGTGTAGATATATCCATGTTCATACCAATGGCCGTGAAGATATTTCCATGTTCATACAGATGTCGGTGTAGATATTTCCATGTTCATACCAATGACAGTGTAGATATTTCCATGTTTATAGAGATGTCGATGTAGATATTTCCATGTTCATACAGATGGTGGTGTAGATATTTCCATGTTCATACAAATGGCGGTGTAGATATTTCCCTGTTCATAGAGATGTCTGTGTAGATATTTCCATGTTTATACAGATGTCGGTGTAGATATTTCCATGTTTATAGAGATGGCGGTGTAGATATTTCCCTGTTCCAACAGATGGCGGTGTAGATGATTCCATGCTCATACAGATGGCGGTGTAGATATTTCCATGTTCCTATAGATGGCGGTGTAGATATTTCCATGTTCATACAGATGGCGGTGTAGATATTTCCAAGTTTATACAGATAGCAGTGAAGTTATTTCCACGTTTATACAGAGTTCGGTTTAGATATTTCCATGTTTACACAGATAGCGGTGTAGATATTTCCATGTTGATACACACTGCGGTGTAGATATTTCCAAGTTTATAGAGATAGCGTTGTAGATATTTCCATGTTTATAATGATAGCATTGTAGATATTTCCATGTTTATACAGATAGCGGTATAGATATTTCCATGTTTCTACAGATGGCGGTATAGATATTTCCATGTTTATAGAGATGGCGATCTAGATATTTCCATGTTTACACAGATTGTGGTGTAGTTATTTTAATGTTTATAGAAATAGCAGTGTAGATATTTCCATTGATATACAGATAGCTGTGTAGATATTTCCATGTTCATACAGATAGTGGTGTAGATATTTCCATGTTCATACAGATAGCGGTGTAGATATTTCCATGTTCATACAGATGGCGGTGTAGATATTTCTATGTTTATAGAGATGGCGGTGTAGATATTTCCATGTTCATACAGATGGCGGTGTAGATATTTCCATGTTCCTACAGATGGCGGAGTAGATATTTCCATGTTCATACAGATGGCGTTGTAGATATTTCCAAGTTTATAGAGATAGCGGTGTATTTATTTCCATGTTTATAGAGAAAGCTGTGTGGATATTTCCATGTGTATGCAGATAGCTGTGTAGACATTTCGATGTTCTTACAGATAGCGTTGTAGATATTTCCATGTTCATACAGATAGTGGTGTAGATATTTCCATGTTCGTGAAGATAGTGGTGTAGATATTTCCATGTTCATACAGATAGCGGTGTAGTTATTTCCATATTCATACAGATATCGGTGTAGATATTTCCATGTTCATACAGTTAGCGGTGTAGATATTTCCATGTTCATGCAGATAGCGGTGTAGATATTTCCATGTTCATACAGATGGCGGTGTAGATATTTCCAAGTTTATACAGATAGCGGTGTAGTTATTTCCATGTTCATTGAGATGGCGGTGTACATATTTCCATGTTTATACAGATGGCGGTGTAGATATTTCCATGTTCATAGAGATGGCGGTGTAGATATTTCCATGTTCCTACAGATGGCGGTGTAGATATTTCCATGTTCATACAGATAGCGGTGTAGTTATTTCCATGTTTATAGAGAAAGCTGTATAGATATTTCCATGTATGTGCAGATAGCTGTGTAGATATTTCCATGTTGATACAGATAGCGGTGTAGATATTTCCATGTTCATACAGAGGGCGGTGTATTTATTTCCATGTTAATACAGATGGCGGTGAAGATATTTACATGTTCAAAGAGATGGTGGTGCAGATATTTCTATGTTCATAGAGATGGCGGTGTAGATATTACCATGCTCATAGAGATGCCGGTGTAGATATTTCCATGTTCATACGGATGGCGGTGTAGATATTTCCATGTTCATACAGATGCCGGTGTAGATATTTCCATGTTTATAGAGATGGCCGTGTAGATGTTTCCATGTTTATACAGAGTTCGGTTTAGATATTTCCATGTTTACACAGATAGCGGTGTAGATATTTCCATGTTGTTACACATTGCGGTGTAGATATTTCCAAGTTTATAGAGATAGCGTTGAAGATATTTCCATGTTTATAATGATAGCATTGTAGATATTTCCATGTTTATACAGATAGCGGTACAGATATTTCCATGTTTCTACAGATGGCGGTGTAGATATTTCCATGTTTTATAGAGATGGCTATCTAGATATTTCCATGTTTATACAGATTGTGGTGTAGTTATTTTCATGTTTATAGAAATAGCAGTGTAGATATTTCCATTGATATACAGATAGCTGTGTAAATATTTCCATGTTCATACAGATAGCATTGTAGATATTTCCATGTTCATACAGATAGCGGTGTAGATATTTCCATGTTCATACAGATAGTGGTGTAGATTTTTCCATATTCATTCAGATAGCGGTGTAGATATTTCCATGTTCATACAGATGGCGGTGTAGATATTTCTATGTTTATAGAGATGGCGGTGTAGATATTTCAATGTTCATACAAATGGCGGTGTAGATATTTCCATGTTCCTACAGATGGCGGAGTAGATATTTCCATGTTCATAAAGATGGCGGTGTAGATTTTTCCAAGTTTATAGAGATAGCGGTGTAGTTATTTCCATGTTTATAGAGAAAGCTGTGTGGATATTTCCATGTATATGCAGATAGCTGTGTAGATATTTCAATGTTCTTACAGATAGCGTTGTAGATATTTCCATGTTCATACAGATAGCGGTGTAGATATTTCCATGTTCATACAGATGGCGATGTAGATATTTCCATGTTTATAGAGATAGCGGTGTAGTTATTTCCATGTTTATAGAGATAGCGGTTTAGATATTTCCATGTATATACAGATAGCTGTGTAGATATTTCCATGTTCTTACAGATAGCGGTGTAGATATTTCCATGTTCATACAGATTGCAGTGTAGATATTTCCATGTTCATACAGATAGCGGTGTAGATATTTCCATGTTCATACATTTAGCGGTGTAGATAATTCCACCTTCATAGAGATGGCGGTGTAGATATTTCTATGTTCATACAGAGTTCGGTGTAGATATTTCCATGTTTATAGAGATGGCGGTGTAGATATTTCCATGTTTGTACAGGTAGCGGTGAAGATATTTCCATGTTTATACAGGTAGCAGTGCAGATATGTGAATTCATTAAACCTCTTCTTCTTTATAAATTACCCTGTCTTGGGTATTTCTTTATCAGCAGCTTGAACATTGGCTAATACACTCACTGTCCATGAATGATACTCTGTTAGCCCATTTGCATTGTTATAAAGAAATACCTGAGGCTGGTTCGTTTATAAAGAAATGAGGTTTATTTGGCTCCTTGTTCTGAAGGCTGTACGTGTAGCATAGTACTGGCACCTGCTTCCAGGGAGGGCCTCAGGAACCTTCCAATCATGGTGGAAGGTGAAGGGAAACCAGCATATCACATGGTGAGAGAGGAAGCAAGAGAGACAGGGAGGAGGTGTCAGTCTCTTTTAAACAACAAGATATCGCATGAACTCACAGGGTAAGAACTCATTCATTACCAAGAGGACAGCACCAAGCCATTCAGGAGGCATCTGTCTCCAACATTGGGGATCACATTTTAACGTGAGATTTGAAGGGGACAAACATCCAAACTATGTCAGATACCAAAGCTGACAATGCTTAGGATCTTTAGCTGTTCCAGGTCCTGGGAAAAGGGAGAGACTTAGCTTCCCTCGTTTATGCTGTGCTACTGCATATTATATTAGTAATTATTGTTCTCTAAAGGTTCTTAAAAGCAAATAAACAAATGCAAGGCAAAACATATGAAATGCAAGGCAAAACATACGAAATGCAAGGCAAATGCATTAAAAACTTTTGAGTGTTAATATATAGATTTTATTTTATCTTTTTAATTTCTTTTGCTTAACCAAATAGATTATGTAGTTTTGATTAACTGGCCATGAAATAGCTCTGCCTACATAGAATTTCCCATGAATAATTATTTGTGGAGACTTTTGTGTGTGACCCAAATCCTCCCTCAAAACTGAAGTTTGCCCAGCTATTGGGAGTGTTGGCAAATCATGCCTCTCAGCTGATTCTCTCTAGAATTTATTCTCAGGAGATCTAATTAATAACTTGTCAAGCTGATGTCCATCCTTGGGGACAACTCGTATCTGAAGAATGGTCAGTGAAAGGTATTAAAACTCCATAGTCCTGCCTCAATTTAGGGCAACTCTGAAGGGTCACCCCAGCTTCTCAGCTCCCCCTTGAGATTAGCTGAGGTATTTGTTGCGACTGCCTCACATCTCAACTCCCTTTATCCAATTCAGCTTTTTTGCCACAGTTGTTGGTTCCTAGGATTTTACCCAGTTAAATGTTCTCTACACAAATCTCTATCTCAAATCTGCTTTACAGGGAATGTGGCCTCAGACAGGTTTTCATTAGGTTCTGGACATAACTCTCATTAGTCATTGATATGATTCGGCTGTGTCTCCGGCCGAATCTCACCTTGATTGTAATTATCCCCGCATGTCAAGGATGGAGTCAGGTGGAGATAATTGAATCATAGAGGCGGGTTCCCCCTACTGTTCTCCTGGTAGCGAATAAGTCTCACGAGATCTGATGGTTTTCAAATGGGAGTTTCCCTACACAAGCTTTCTTCTCTGCTACCATTTAAGATGTGCCTTTGCTTCTTTTTTGCCTTCTGCCATGACTGTGAGGCCTCCCCAGCCATGTGGAATTGTGAGTTCATTAAACCTCTTTCCTTTATAAGTTACCCGGTCTTGGGTAGGACTTTATTAGCAGCATGAGAACAAACTAGTACAGTCTGTTCTATAAGCCCAAGTCGGATCACAGAGTCCCGCTTTCTGTTTCTTTTTTTTTCTAGCCCATATTTCTACTAAAACTTGACTCATGTAGACTTAAAACAAAATAATTAAGCATGGCTAATATTTATTTAATATTTTATACGTGTCAGGTACTGTATTTTGTAACTTATCTTTTAATAATCTTTCCAAATCTCTAAAAGGAGAATTCTGCTCTTTTATAGAGAAAATAAGGATGGCTCAATCTTTTGATTTTTATTACAAGCTTTATTTTGTATAACATATAATAAACTAAAAATATTGAAAGTTTAGAAACCATCAGCACACAATCGAGGTGATGGAAATATACTTCACCTCCAGTTTCCTGATGCCTCTTTATAATACATTTCTCTGGCCCCTCATTCCTGGCCCTTAAAAACCACCAAACTGCTTTCTGTCACTGGACAGTAATTTATACAGTCAAAAAATGTATATAAATAAAATTTTACACTATGCACTTTTTTGTCTGACATTTTATGTTTTTTTCTCTGCATGTTTTACCTCTAGAGTCTGCCTTGTTTCACTTAGTATAATTATTTTGAGATTCATTCATGTTATAGTATGTATCCATAATTAATTCGGATAAAGCAAGTTAATTCATTAATGTATTGATTGATATTTAGACTGTTTCTAGTTTGGGCTTTTATGAATACATGTGCTATGAACATTTGTGTTGATATCATTATATGAACACCTACTTTTATCTCTCTTGGGTAAATACCCAGGAGTGCAATGGCTGAGTCTTACGGCAGAAGTATGTTTAACTTTTTAAGGGACTCTTGAACTGTTTTTCAAAGGTTACACTTTTTTGTATTCCCATCAGCAGTGTATGAGAGTTTCAGCTTCTCCACATCCAAGCCAGTGCTTGTCTATTATCAGTCATGCTAATCTTAGCTATTTAAAAATAGATAGTGGCGTCTCATTTTGGTTTTAATTTGCATTGCCCTAAGCATTAATTATGTTGAGCATATGTGCTTATTTACCAAACAAATGTCTACTTTGAAATGTCTGTTCCAGTCTTTCACCCAAGTTTTAAATGGGGTTGTTTGTTTTTCATTATTAAATTTTGAGCTTTTAAAATATATTTTTGATGCAAGCCTTTTATCAGATATATGAGTTGCAAATATTTTCTCCCAGCCTGCAGCTTGTCTTTTCAGTCTCTTAATAGATTCTTTTGAAGAGCAGATTCTTTTTTTTAAATTTGATGAGTTCTTCTTATCAATATATTATTATATAAATCATGCTGTGGGGTCATATCAAAGAAAGCTTTGCCTGACTCAAAGTCCCAAATGTTTTCACATCTTCCCTCTCCTCTCCTTTGGGAACTGAGATTACAGGTAAATTCAGTTACTTGAAATTTACTGTCTACTATTGCTCTGTTCATGTTTTTTAAAAATTTATTTTCTCTCTATATTTTATTTTGAGAGGTGTCTATCTTTTCTTCTTTAATGACTAATGTGCTATAAGCCTACCATGTAGTTGGGACTACAGCCACATGCTACTATGCCCCGCTAATTTTTGTATTTTTAGTAGAGATGGGATTTCACCATATTGGTCAGGCTGGTCCTGAACTCCTGACTTCGTGATCCACCTGCCTCGGCCTCGCAAAATGCTGAGATTACAGGCGTGAGCCACTGCGCCCAGCCTCCTTTAGTGTATCTTGCATGTCTCTATTTTAGAACATATAGAATACTGTTTCAATAAGCATTTTAATGTTCTTAACTGATAACTCTGGCACCTTGATTTACTCTGGATCAGTTCCGACTCAGTGATTTTTCTCCTTATTATGAGCCACGTTCTTCTGTCTTTTGTTGTTACTGTTGCGTCTCTGCTAAACTGTGTCTGGATGTCAGATATGGTGACTTTTATCTTATTGAGTGCTGGAAGTATATGTAAATATTCTTGATCTTTGTATTGGTATGTATTTAAGTTTAGTTGGAAAGAGTTTGACTCTTTTTGGTCTTGCTTTAAAAATTCATTAGGTGGGATCAGACCAGTTCTCATTTTAGAGCTAATCACTCCCAACTAGTGAGGCAAGATCCTTCTGGATATCCCTGGGAATCTTGAGGTGTTTCTGGTTTGGCTGATAAAATAAGCACTATTACTGGACCTTGGTGAGCATGTGTACTGTTACTTTTCATCTTATCTGGGTGTTGTTTCCCCAACCGTAGGTACTTTTCTCTAGGCCTGTCCTAACAATTACTTAGCTATGTACTTTAGGGGGACCCTTTGCAGAGCTCTGGAGTTCTCTTTCTGTGCAGCCCCTTCTTCTCGGAAACCTTGTCCTGAGAGCTCATGTCAACATGGTTTCTGTGGACTCTCAGCTCTGTCCCCTCAGCTCAGGGAGAACGATGAGCTCCTCTTGGGCTCTTCTCCTGGAGTAGTGGGCTGGAAAACTTTCTCCAGGCATAAATTAGGGCAGTTGATAGGCTCACCTTGTTTGAGACTGACTTTATAGGGTCTTGCAAACTTTTGTGGCATACATTTTGGCCATTTTTTTGGTTGTTTCAGGAGGGAGAGAAAGTCTAGTTCTTGTTACTCCATCATGGTCATTGCAGAAGTCAACCTAACTGATATTTATCAATACAGTCTGTTGCTACACATTGAACTTGCTTAAGATAATTTTTAGATGACACAGAACTTTCTGTCCATTGAATGAGACTCTCTGCTTATTTTGCAAGTGCTCATTTGTATGGAGACGTTTGTATGGAGAAACTTCAAAAAGTTTGTGGAAAAATGAAGTTAAAAGATAAACATTGAAAATGTGATCTTCAATTTTCATCCCTAAAGAACTGATGGTCCTGGGAACTTAACAATGTCAATGCAGTCTCTTATATATTATTAACTTAAGAAAAATGGGTGCCCTTTCCACATTCGTTGAGATTGGGAAACAAAAAGAAGTCAGAAGGAGCCAAATCAGAGCTGTAAGTTGGATGCCTGACAATTTCCCATTGAGACTCTCAAAAAATTGCCTTTGCTGGATGACAGGAATGAGCAGAAACATTGTGGTGTTAGAGGACTGTCTGCTAAAGCTTTCCTAGGTATTTTGCCCTAAAACTTTGGCTAACTTATTCAAAACACTCTCATGATATGCAGATATTATTGTTCTTTGACCTTCCACAAAGTCAACAAGCAAAATGCCTGGAATGTCCCCAAAAAACTGTTGCCGTGACCTTTGCTCTTGAGTGATCCCCTTTTGCTTTGACTGGACCACTTCCACCTTTGGTAGCCATTGCTTTGATTGTGTTTTGCCCTCAGGATCATACTGGGAAAGCCATGTTTTATCTTCTGTTACAATTCTTCAAAGAAATCCTTCAGGATCTTGACCCTAGTTCTTTAAAATTTCCATTGAGAGCTCTCCTCTTGTCTGCAGCTGATCTGAGCACAACACTTTTGGCACCCATGCAGTGGAAAGTTGGTTCAACTTTAATTTTTTAGTCAGAACTGTGTAAGCTGAACCAATTAAGATGTCTACAATGTTGGCTACTGTTTGTGCTGTTGATTATCAGTCCTCTTCAATTAGGGCACAAACAAGATTAATTTTTTTCCTTGCAAATTGATATGGATGATCTGTCCCTGTGGACTTCATCTTCCACATCATCTCGTTTCTTATTTAAAAAAGCTGTCTGCTTGTGAACTACTGATTTCTTTGGTGCATTGTCCCCTCAAGCTTCTTGCAAAGCATCAGTGATTTCACCATTCTTTCACTCAAGCTTCATCATAATCTAATGTTTGTTCTTGCTTCAATTTTAGCAGAATTTACAATTCTCTGCTAGGGGCTCTTTTCAAACTAATGTCTACTCCTTCTTACTGTCTCAAAATAGATCCTGTTCAAACATGCTATAATAAATTAGTATGAGTTTATTTTGCTGCCAAAATTGAAACCTTTGCATAGTTTTTTTCATAATATACATTTTCCATGAACTTTCTAAGGCCTCTCATGTATCCACAGGTAGAGTGCCTTACCTATTCTGACTTCAGTCAATTATTCAAGACCTTTCCTTGTCAGTGATACATTAGAAAGGTAGAGAATTGAAAAATAAGAGTAGCTTCTGCTGATTAAGAAACACTATATCTTTTTCTACTTCTTTCTTTCTTTTTTTTTTTTTTTTTTTTGAGACAGCATCTTTCTCTGTCACCCAGGCTGGAGTGCAGTGGTGTGATCTCAGCTCACTGCAACCTCTGCCTCCCAGGGTCAAGTGATTCTCCTGCCTCAGCCTCCCGAGTAGCTGGGACTATAGGTGCCTGCCACCACACCCAGCTAATTTTTGTATTTTTAGTGGAGACAAGGTTTCACCATATTGGCCAGGCTGGTCTTGAACTCCTGACCTTGTGATCTGCCTGACTCGGCCTCCCAAAGTGCTGGGATTACAGTCATGAGCCACCGTACCTAGCTTTCTACTTCTTTCTTATTATTTTCCTCCTCTCTCATTCCTATATTCTCTCCTTTCTCCTACTTTCCTCCCCACTCCCTGTTTCCTTCCTTTCATCTTTCCTATTTTCAAGACTTAATATTTCTTGAACCTCAGATGTTATCATAGTATGTTATTTGTTTAATTTTCACATAACAATAATAGTTTAAATACAAATAATATTTATTTTCATCCCCATGTTATCAGTATAACAGTAAAGATGTGGAGAGGCCAGCTGGGCATGGTGGCTCAAGCCTGTAATCCCAGCACATTGGGAGGCCGAGGTGGGTGGATCACGAGGTCAGGAGATCGAGACCATCCTAGCTAACACGGTGAAACCCCATCTCTACTAAAAAATAGAAAAAATTAGCTGGGCATGGTGGCGCGTGCCTGTAGTCCCAGCTACTCGGGAGGCTGAGGCAGGAGAATAGTGTGAACCCGGGAGGCAGAACTTGCAGTGAGCCAAGATCACGCTACTGCACTCCAGCCTTGGTGACAGAGCGAGACTCTGTCTCAAAAAAAAAAAAATAAATAAATGAAAATAAAATTTAAAAAAATGATGTGGAGAGGCCAAACCAATGGCTCTTATATCCACGTTCTTTCTTCTAAATGATTTCACCTTAGTTTTGGTCTGCATCTCTAACCATAGCTAGTTGCAGTAGGACCTTCTATCTGGCCTTGCTGCTCTCATTTTTGGACCTCCTCACTGAAATCAAATTGATCTTCCTAAAATGCAAACCTGGTCTTAGTATTTTATTATTTAAAACCCATTGGTGGCTTTCCATGATTTATGGAATAAAGTCAAAATTCCTGTTTTTGCCCACGTTTCTGTGTGCCTCTCATCCCTACATTTACTGATTCCTGTGTGCCATAAATTGCCAGTTGTCCAGAGTTCATTCTCTTTTTGTACTTGGGAGGACTTCTGCATCCTGCAACTTTTCCCCTGAAACATGCTTGGAAAATACCTACTCATTTTTTTCAGATTCAGGTTAGTTTTTTACTTCAGTTTCTTTTCCTGAAGCTTATACTGACTGCTCCATATGGCTTTGGGGATTAGCTACTCATTCCTTTGTGCCCTTTGTAGATACACATTTATCATGGAGTCTTTTTTTTTTTTTTTTGAGACAGAGTCTCACTCTGTCACCAGGCTGGAGTGCAGTGGTGTGACCTCAGCTCACTGCAACCTTTACCTTCCAGGTTCAACTGATTCTCTTACCTCAGCCTCCCAAGTAACTACAGCCGTGCACCACCGTGCCCAGCTAATTTTTGTATTTTTAGTAGAGACGGGGTTTCACTATGTTGGCCAGGATGGTCTCGATCTCTTGACCTCGTGATCTGCCCACGTTGGCCTCCCAAAGTGCTGGGATTACAGGCATGAGCCACCGCTCCCAATCAGTCATGCAGTCTTTATACTTACTTGTTTACTTGCCTGTGAGCTCATGGAATGCAGGGACTATTTCCTTGTTGCTCTAGCACCTACACCAGTACCTGGTATCCAGAAGCTGTATGCTAAATGTTTGTTGAGTGGCTGTTTGACTGAATGATTGTACTCCTAATTAGTAGATAGAAAGCCATGAACTTCCCAGTTCATCATTCTTTGTGCTCAATTCTGGTTTCTTTATTGTGTTCAAAAGAGTTCCTTAGTGACATAAAACTATGGAGCTAGTATGTCAGTTCATTTAAGCAATGATTGGTTTATGTATATAAGAGGCTTCAATAATTATATATTTTTATTTCAGTTTCAATAAATGATCAATTGATTAATTTTCTCTGTTTTGGCTTATTGTTCACATTTAATATCAAAAGTGTTTTACTTAAAATTATTCATGCCAATTATGACAGTTAGGTGAATATTACTTTGATTTACATTCCAGTAGTAGTTTTGGTTGAACCCTGAATATGCTAAGACGTCACTTTTCTTTTTTCTTATGAACAGGCTACTGTGTTTACATATATTATTAAAATCTTCTTTGAAAATACGAAGTGTTACATTTCTTATATTTAGTTCTCTGTGCTTCAGAATTCCTGTGATACTTGCACTTAAGTCCTTCTGAGCAGTTGATGTTAATATTTATGTGGTTAATTTCATGAAACATGGTGGTTTTCATTTCTATCATTAATTTATACAGGAGATAGACTGTTTTCCAGGTGTAAGCTCAGTCATATAATTAGAAAATTTATAAGCAGAAGGGAGTTATTTGGTCTAACCCATTTATTCTACAGATAGAGAAATTAGAGTCCAGAAACTCTGTCTTCTTTAAAGTCTTACAGGTATTTAAGAAAAAAGAATAGACTTGAGGTTTCTGTGTTCTGAACCCAGTGATCTTGACACTGTAATGATCTTCATCCATATTATTCACAGAAGTGAATATAATCACATATTAAATAAGAAACAAAAATACTAAGGAGATATTATACTGAAAAATGAAATAATATTATCTTAATTATTTTGATCAGATTCAATATATAGCAGCTTGAAGGCTAATAATTCCAATGATTCTCTGAATAAACCATTTTTCTAATAAGATTACAGGTTTTAGTAATCTAATTATTTTGACTGATGCAAATGTTACCCCGCCAGTCTGAAAAATGTGTTTATTTATATGTCATAAAGAATAATTTATTCCAAAAAGGCTAATTTTCAAAATATATGTATCTTCTGAAACTGTATCTATTTTTTTCCCACGTTTTCTAAATATAGTTTAGAGGGCGTTTGTTGATTTTCATGGTGCTGAAACATTAAGGTATAATGGTCTCATGAAGGAGAATAATGTCATTTAGACATTGTAATTTTGGAGGATCACAATACTTTTTGGAATGTGGTTGTTGCAGCACTGGTCACTTATACTAATTATATAATAACATACTATACTAATGCAATAATATACCATATGAAATTATTAAATGGTAAATTTGTCTTAAATCCTCTAGAATACTGCAAAGAAATAGTTTATATAAGAAAGAGTACCATAGCATATGTGAACACAATGTTTCCTATTTTTTTCTTCTTTTTTATTTTTTTGAAGACAAGTTCTCACTCTGTTGCCCAGACTGGAGTTCAGTGCCATGTTCATAGTTCACTGCAACCTCAAACTCCCAAGCTCCAGTGATCCTCTTGATTCAGCCTCTGAATTAGCTGTGCCTATAGGTGTGCACCACCACACTGGCTAATTTTTAAAATTTTTTATAGATATGTTGCCCAAGCTGGTCTCAAATTCTTGAGCTCAAGAGATCTTCTCACCTTGGCCTCCCAGAGTGTTGGGATTACAGGCATGAGCCACCATACTCAGCCAATATTTCTTTTGTAAAAGACATTTTCTAACATACTTCTCATTTTAACTAACATAATATTCAAAGTGTAGATCTGAGAAAGAGATAGTGCCTGCAGATCTGGGATCCTACATGCTAATATTATGGGATGCATTCAGATTTGATCAGCAGATATTCCATTTATTCTAGAACACCACCAGCAGAAGAATGTAATTACGTCTATCACTAAAACTTTGTGTCAATACAGACTACTGTATTTGTTATCATAGATGGTCCTTGGATGGCAGCCTTAAGCAATTTTAAACCTAGACAGGTGATGTACTTTTTCTTCTTGGATAATTTTCATTGTTTTATCTAATTTGGTTGTAACTAATGTGTTTAATATGGCTTGCTTGTTTTTTAAAAAGTTGTTCAGTATCCTTAGAACTCAGTGCTGATTTCTTTTTCTAGCAGGCCTTTTATATAGGACATCTCACTTTCTCCTGGCTCTCTACTACTAGCATGAGGTCTCTGAAAAAATCAAGACAGCCAAGTAATTTGTTATAGAATAGCCTATGTAGAGGGAAAGGGGAGGAGTCATATTCCAAGAGGGAAAGACCTTTGAGCCAGGCTCAATTTGTAGAGGCTGTTGAATGAAAATGAGAGAGAGAGAATGCACACTTTATTGCACTATTAAAGCAAAATTCTGACAACAACTTCTAAAAATGATTCCACTCTTATACATTGAGAATATGACAGACCTTCCAAAAGTATAATTTCTTACATGAACGTCCAGGTATATAAGGAAAAATAACTATTTCATACCAATATCTTCAGCCGCCTTTATTGTTGGTTCACCACATAGATTTTTATCAGAATCGCAGAACATTAATTTTTTAAATTAGCTACCATTACAACTAGCTTGAGAAGAACTTTCTTTTTAATAATTCGACCCAGATGCATTCTAGATACTCCAGTGTTACGAATCGATGGCTTCATGAGGAGCCGCTGTTGACTCATGCTATCTCTGGACACACTGACAGGAAATGTTTTCTTACACCTGTTTTCCTCCTGCTTTTCCTTGGTAGGACTTAGTTCCTTGGCATAGTTCAGTATCAATGGCAGTCATAGAGAAGTGTTACAAAAACCCAGCTTATTCCAACTTGTGAATTATTTGGCACCCAGGAACCAGGTCTTACAATCTTCAACCCACTTTTTCCTAACATGGCCCCTTTTCTGAAATGTTTATTTATATATGATGTAGGCCTGGGGAAAGGACATGGACTTTCAAAGAAAATATTCTGCAATAGATCTCTCAACTCCAGAGAACCTTCTGACTAAATCTGAAAGAATTCCACTGTGCTCTGATAACATCCTTTAATAATGAAGGAAAAGATATTTTTCCCCCAGGAGGATTTTGTAGTGAAAGAGATGGCATAATTTTTTTTTAAATGTTGTTTATAATCTAATTTGTTTTTTCATTTGTGGGGTGTGTCTTAAATCCTAAATGGTACATCCTTTTTAAAATACTTCTAGTAATAAAATGTTTCTGAAGTTATGTTGTAAATATCATTGGACTATGTTTAATAATGTTAAGTTGATCCCACTTCCCCTGAAATTATATACATAAATGCTGAAAGTATAAATTTCCATATACAACTTCATGGAACATTTTTCTTCCAAGTGTGCATTTGCTAGAATTTGCATTGAAAGGTTTTGGAAGGAGCCTGTTGGTATGAATCCTGTGTTAGCAACACTCAGATTTGTTGCATACTGAACAGCATGCTAAATCTCACTTCACAATCTTAGATTTCTCATCTACCATCTTGAGCTGAATTTAAAATGTAACTGCAGTTTATTATGTCACCTGTTCGTCAAACACTGATGCAAAGCTTAGTTTTCAGTGTGAAGAACCCATGACTAGAGAAGGGAAGAAGAAAGGGTCAAGCAGACCTCATTAAAGAGTGTATGGGCAAGAAAACACATCAGATGTCTTGATAGGTTTTTTAAAGTCCTGTTAGACTTGTCATGATTTCCAAAACACTAAATGCCATCTAGTATTTTGGACCCTCCAAAATTACAGTAGAATATTATTATGGGTCATCTTAATTGGAAATATACAGGAAAATCCTGATGATTAATGTAGACTAGTGATAGCTCTCACACATTTATATAACCTATGTTGAAAAGAAAGAAGAAAGGCAGGAAGGAAAGAAGGAAAAAGAGCGGAGAGAGAGGAACAAGAAAACACGTGGATTTGTGGAAATGAACATTTTTAAATTACTAATTTGCAAGAATGGGTAAGAAAAATACCGAGTATGAACATAAGTGCTTTCAATTCCGTTTGTCTCTTAATCCTTCTCAGTCCGTGGCCAGTTTTGAAACTTGGTGTAACTTCCTTCCTTTATTCCTCCCTCCCTTGCTCCCTCCATCCCTTCTTGCCAGCCTCCTTCCCTTCCTCTCTCCTTGAGTTTCCTTCTTCTTTCTTGTTCCCTCCCTCCCTCCCTCTCTCTTTTTTCCCCTTAGTTTCCCCGGAAGCACATATACCAGCCATTTGAATGCTTTCTGCTCATAGATGCTGCCAAGCCCCCTCACCCAGACTGCTGACTAGATTTGGTAGAATGGAATGAGAAACATAGACTTTGTGTCTGTGGCGGCCACCTCTGATGTTGCAGATTTTTGCCGTGATTATGCACTCCAACCGAGGGACGCTAGAGAGGTTGAAATTTCAACTGTGGGATTTGCCATTTTGGAATTTGCAGAAATGTACTGGATATGCTAACAGCAGCCTGGCTAGCCTCCACTTCACAAGGAAGTATTTAAATATACACGTGTAATATGAAGAAAATTGCATTAGATCATAAGGGATGAATTATTTTGTAAATGACTATACCATCAAATACCATACCTGATATCAATCATCTTCATCAGACAGTATCTGTGTATGTAAGTAGATAAACAAAAAAGCAGGAGTTTATTTCTCTCTAATGTATCCTTGACTCTGTAGCGGTGACCTCTGAAATGTCTCTTCTGATCCAGACTTGTTTGAATCATGTGCAACATTTTAGATTTGTCTTTTCTCTGCAAGTTTTTTTTTGTTAAGTACCATAACATATTGAACCAAATAGTTTTGCTTGCTTTCTATTGATGACACATGATTTTGGCTTTTATCTTCAGTGGAAAATCAATGTGTCACATGGAGTTCACTAAGAAAAAGGTATGGGGCCTCTTTGTAATTCTTTGTCAGATGGTTGCTTTATCTTGATTTATGCCTTCAAACTTTTTCCCATTCAGCAGAAAATATTGTGTCGCTATCTGTGAGAGCAAAGCGATCTATACCAATTTATGCTCTAAGTGTAGCCTCCTTCCAGAACTGCTTATGGAACATATCAACTCACTATAGATTAGGGACATAATGGATTCTTCTTTCTTAAAAGTGGCAGATTGACAATTTTAGTTCATATACAAGCTTTTATATTAACATTAAAACAATATTTCTATGTAAAGTAAAATATTGTAGTTGATTATTATTCGAGGGCCTCCCAGAATTTCAAGGTCTGAAAATAAATTCAATGTTCCTGGTGGTAACAAAATTGCTCCTACTTCCTTGTATC
Organism: Gorilla gorilla gorilla; assembly: GCF_029281585.2. NCBI lineage: Eukaryota > Metazoa > Chordata > Mammalia > Primates > Hominidae > Gorilla > Gorilla gorilla. The sequence goes on along the minus strand of NC_073244.2, from coordinate 100,778 downwards.
AGGACTGCCATTTGGAACTGCTGGGGAAGCTCTTTTCAGAAATTATTTTCAAAACAGCATTGTTGCCTTTTGCCAAACTGAAATCTGGTTGTAAACTTTTGAAAACTAGTTCCTTGGAATGGAATTCAAGTTGTCTTCTAAGCAATTTTTTTTAACTCAAACATACATTCTATCTTGCTTTATTATGTCACTATTTGTGTACGAAACATATTTCTATTTTTACCATTTTCAATTTATTTACATTTACATTTACATTTGTGTGTATATATATACACACATACATACACTTTAAGTTCTGGGATACATATGCAGAACTTGCAGTTTTGTGAAATAGGTATACATGTGCTGTCGTGGTTTGCTGCACCCATCAACCCGTCATCTACATTAAGTATTTCTCCTAATGCTATCCCTCCTCTTTCCTTCCTACCCACTGACAGGCCCCAGTGTGTGATGTTCCCCTCCGTGTGTGTATGTGTTCTCACTGTTCAACTCCCACTTATGAGTGAGAACATGTGGTGTTTGGTTTTCTGTTCTTGTGATAGTTTGCTGAGAATGATGGTTTCCAGCTTCATCCATGTCTCTGCAAAAGACATTAATCCATCCTTTTTTATAGCTGCATAGTATTCCATGGTGTATATGTGCCACATATTCTTTATCCAGTATATCATTGATGGGCATTTGGGTTGGTTCCTAGTCTTTGCTACTGTGAATAGTGCTGCAATAAACATATGTGTGAATGTGTCTTTATAGTAGAATGATTTATAATCCTTTGGATGTGTACCTAGTGATGACACTGTTAGGTCAAATGGTATTTCTAGTTCTGGATCCTTGAGGAACTGCTACACTGTCTTCCACAATGGTTGAACTAATTTACACTCCCACCAACAGTGTAAAAGCATTCCTATTTCTCCACATCCTCTCTAGCACCTGTTGTTTCCTGACTTTTTAATGATTGCCATTCTAACTGGCGCGAGATGGTATCTCATTGGACCAGGGGTGATGAGCTTTTTTTTTTTTTTCTTCGAGACAGCCTCACTCTGTCACCCAGGGTGTAGTGCAGTGGCACAATTTCGGCTCACTGCAACCTCCACCTAATGGGTTCAAGCAATTCTCCTGCCTTAGCCTCTTGAGTAGCTGGGATTACAGATATATACCACCACGCCTGGCTAAAGTTTTTTTGTGTGTTTTGGTAGAGACAGAGTTTCACCATAGTGGCCAGGCAAGTCTCAAACTCCTGACCTTGTGATCCACTCGCCTTGGCCTCCCAAAGTGATGGGATTACAGGCGTGAGCCACCACGCCCAGCCTATGATGAGCTTTTTTTCATGTGTTTATTGGCCGCATAAATGTCTTCTTTTGAGAAGTGTCTGTTCATATCCTTTTCCCACTTTTTGATGGGGTTGTTTTTTTCTTGTAAATTTCTTTAAGTTCCTTGTAGATTCTGGATATTAGCCCTTTGTTAGATGGATAGATTGCAAAAATTTTCTCCCACTCTGTAGGTTGTGTGTTCACTCCGATGATAGTGTCTTTTGTTGTGCAGAAGCTATCTTTAGTTTAACTAGATCCCATTTCTCAATTTTGGCTTTTGTTGCCACTGCTTTTGGTGTTTTAGTCATGAAGTCTTTGCCTATGCCTATGTTCTGAATGGTATTGGCTAGGTTTTCTTCTAGAGTTGTTATGGTTTTAGATCTTATGTTTAAGTCTTTAATCCATCTTGAGTTAATTATTTTATAAGGTGTAAGGAAGGGGTCCAGTTTCAGCTTTCTTCATATGGCTAGCCAGTTTTCCCATCACCATTTATTAAATAGTCAATCTTTCCCCATTGTTTGTTTTCGTCAGGTGTGTCAGAGATATGTTGTATATTTCATGGTACAATGCCTTCTGTCAATGGGGAAAAATAACAAGCATATATGGGATGAATGAAGTCTGCTATGGTTAAGGTTGAGAATATTTACTGATCCTTGAGTTCAGTCTCCAGGAATGTTGGAAATAGAGAATGGAGATAATGGAGATAAAGAAAAGTTCTGAAAATGACACTTCCCATAGTGTCAAAATTGTGATCTATTGGAGAATTCTGTGATACATCAAAATCTCTGTTTATACTGATGTTTGTTATTGTGTATGAGCATATCTTTATCAGGTGTAGGCTATTTCTATACTTTCATGTCTTTAAATCAATGTTTCTATTCACATATGTATATGTGCAAATAGAAGCATGTTAATATTATATATATATTTTCTGTCATTACCATGATTGCTATGATTATCATTAGCATGTATTATTAGTGTGACCGAAGTATCATCAGTATCAGTTTCTTTTCAACTGCAGTGCTCCTGTAATGCTTCATTTCTACAGAGCCAACCTACACCCACCGTTTCCCTGACTATAACTTTACCTAAAGTATAAGCCCTTATAAAGCCATGAAAGCCTACCAAGAATTGTCAAAGAAGCTAGGCAGCAGCCAGGCTCTGCCTTAGGAAAAGACTTTACTTTTTATTATCATGTGCAGTACTTAACTACTTGTTTTTACCTCTAAGATTTTGCTCTCCTATATTTCTATCCCCTGGCTTTCTGATATTTCATGTGATTATATTTGAAATTTTAACCTTGCTTTTCTTTTTGGAATCTCTGATATCTCTGCTGCCACAGGTAATGACAGGTTCCTCTCTAACTGTTGGTGTTATCCCTGGTCAGATTATTACTGATGACAGAAATAGATGTTTTACGTGGATTCTCTCGATATCAGAAACAAATACAGATATCACAACTCAAAAATGACAGACTGATAACCATTATGAACTTAGATGCAACATTCTTAATACAATATTAGCAAGTCGAGTCTAGGAATATTTAAAAATGATCATGTGTTTTAACCAAGTGGGGTTTATCTCAATTTGGTTTCAACAACTGAAAATCTACCATGCTGACAGAAAAAAGAAAAATCACGTGACACTCTCAATAGATGTAAAAAAGGAATTTACAAAATGTAACACATTTTTTAAATTAAAAACTCCCAGCAAACTGAGGATAGAAAAGTACATTTTCAAACAGATTATGTGTTTACAAAAACTCTATAGCAAACATCTTACTTAAAATGGTGAAAGCCTTAATACTTTCCACATAAGATTATGAAAAATGCAATGATGTCCTCTCTCCCTAGTTCTTTAAAGTATTGCATTCAATATTAAATAAGTGGAAATATATACCAAGTTCATTGATAAATATTTAATACTTATGAGATGATAATTCTCCTGAAATTGATCTCTAGATTCAGTGGAATTCCCATGAAACCTTATAGGTCCTTTTGGATAAATTACAAAACTGATTCTAAAACAGGGAGAAAGAAAGAAGGGAAGGAAGGAGGAATGGACAGAAAGAAGAAAGAAATAAAGAGAAAAGAAAAGAAAATAAGAAATAAGTGACACCCAAGTTGGGAAGAAAGAAAAATACTATTCTCACGTGATGTCAACATATACATAGAAAATCCTTAGGCATCTGCAGAAGTGTGCTAGAGGTATGAAGTGAATTTAACAAAGTTGTAGGATGAAATATCAATAAATAAAATCAATTGTGTTTCTATACACAATCAACACCAATTAGAAAATAAAATTATGTAAGCAATTTAACTTATAATAGCCTCAAAAATAATAAAATAATTCAGAAAAAATTTAATAAAAGGTATGCTGATCCAAAATTTCTAAATCACTAATACGAGAGATTGAATAGGTAGAAATATGTATCAAGTTCATTGGTAAATATACATGTCATACTTATTAGATGATAATTCTTCTGAAACTGATCTCCAGATTTGGCACAATCCCAATCAAACCTATAGGCCTTTTTGGAGAAATTACAAAGCTGATTCTCATGTTTTTTTTAAATGCAGAAGTCCTAGAATAGCCAGAGCATGTTTTAGAAAGAAGAATAAAGTTGGAAAACTTTCCAAATTTCAAGACATATTGTAAAGCTACACTAACCAGTACAGTAAACTTACTGGCATGAAGAAGACATATATATCAGTGAAACAGAATAAATAATTTAGAAATATATCCAGCCTTACATGGCCAAAGTTGCCAAAATAATTCAATAAGGAAATCAATGTCTTTATAAAGATGGTACTAATAAAATTGGATATTAAATGGAGAATATGAACTTCAGAATTACCTCACACCATATCCTCAAATTAACTCAACATGTATTTTATACATAATGTAAATATAAAAAGTATAAAGCTTACTGAATAGGAAAAATTTTTAATAATCTTACTATAACTAAAAATTTTTTAGATAAGAAAAGGATGGATGAAGATGGAAAAAAATAGTAAGTTGGACTTCATGAAATTAAAACTTTTGCAATTTAAAACATAGCATCAAAAAATGAAAAGGCAAACCACAGATTGGGACAGAATAATTTTAAATATGTCTGATAAAGAACTTTCATCTAGAATGTACACATAACTAAAAAACTAAATAACAAAACACAAATAACTCATTTAACATAATATTTTGACCTAAATGGGCCAAATATTTGTACAGATATTTTAATTTAAAAAGAGATGATGTCCAATACACAAATGAAAAGATACTTAACATTACCCGTCATCAGGGAAATGCAAGTTAAAACCACATTGAGGTACCACTGTACACCCACTGGAGTGGCTGACACGAGCAGAACTGACCATACCACATGATGTGAAGAATTGCTATTCACACCTGGCTAGTGGGACTTCAAAATGGTACAGACATTTTGGAAAGCAGTTTGGCAGTTTCTTTTAATGTTAAACTTAGTACTGATCATATAGCCAAATAATTTCACTGCCACTCAAAATAAATAAAAACATATCCGTACCAAGCCTCATCCTTGAAGTTCATAGCAGATGTGTCCATCAACTTGTAAATGGATAAACCAGTTGTAGATGGAGTACCACTCAACAATAAAAAGGAGCAAACTGGTACAACAGCAATATAAATGAATATCAAAAGCATTATGCTCAGTGAAAGAAGCTAGACATGAAAGACACCAATGTATCATTCCACTAATAGGATACTCTAGAAAATGCAAACTGTAGAAACAGAAGCAGATTAGTGATTGCCTGTGTTCAGGAATGGGGAAAAGATCAAATGCAAAACAGCAAAAGAAAACATTTTGTGATGATGCATATTTTCTGTATCTTGATCATGATTGTGGTCAAATGATGATATTCATTTGCCATAACCCATTAAATTGCACATTGAAAAGGGTGAATTTTGCTGTGTGTACATTATACTTAAATGGAACTGTAAATATGTTTGGAGCTTATCTGTGAACATTAGTTGCAGAGCAGGAGTTATTTTTATAGAGTGGAAATCTGCTGAGTGCCAACTTGAGAAGGGTTGAAAAAAATTAGAACCTTCTTCCAACACATTTCAGTTAGAACACTCTTAGGATGTCATTACAGCTGTGCTCTATATTGGAGTCTCTGATGAAATCACATGTCTAACAATCTCAGCATGCCTTTAATCAACAGAATGCACACGTGTTTTCTTTTTTTACTATAAAGGATATACCAAACAAATTTTTCAAGACTTTACTTCAAAAAGGCACGTAGTTTTGCAACATTTTTGGTAAGTCTTTAATTATTTCAAAATGAAAAATTGAAAATAAAATGCAATTATTTACTCAGGCCCCCCACAAAAAAGGCCTGTACGGGGAATGCATGTGGTGTGTGTGTGTGTGTGTGTGTGTGTAAGTGTGTGATTTGAAGAATTGAAAATATTTTAGTGGGGTTTTGTAGCATCACTTTGATAGCATCCTGTAATTTTGTATTGTGTTTGAAATAAAAATAAAGTGAATACACTGATAAAAGAATTTGAAAAGAATATGCATTATTGCCTAAATTATGTGTGGTTTCCACAGTGGCATGAATCGAGCATCTTTAACCTACATAACAATATATCAGAATGTATTAGGTAAAAAATAAGTAAACTAGTATAACAAAGTTAAATATTTCTAAAGGAAAATTATAGCTTTATTTTTTTTCCTGAAATGTTTTGAGGAGATATTTACACCAAAAGATATTATCATTGATCAATGAAACTTTTTCAGAATTTGCTTGTGTCCCACCAATATTTGATTACATAGTGCTTCTGTGAGTTCCATTTCATTAATTTAGCATTGACAGGAGAGAAGGCAATGGCTCTGCAGCCTCTCTTGGTGTGGCATGATCCTGGTTCCGCTGGCTGATATCTATTAGAACCATGGCCTTAATCATGCCTTTCATGCTTCTAACTTGATTTGCATTTGTTGTGTAATCCAAATTTATTCTCTCATTTAGTCGCTTCCACCCATAGAAAAGCAGGTCTTTTTCATTTCTCCTTCACCATTGCCCCCATTTTTTCTTTTGGTCCTCCCATGATGAAAAACAAGACAGAAACAAACTATAACAACAACAGACACCTTTTGTCTGTGGTCACCAATGCATTGTAGCACTAAACTTTGTTCAAAATCTCTAGATCTGACCTCTATATCTGCTGTTCCCAGAGTTTTTCAATGTATTCTCTAGACTGCTGTGACCCATTGACAGAAAGTCTAGCTATATTTAATTGAAAGTTATTACTGTCTGATATGGTTTGGCTGTGTCCGCACCGAAATCTCATCTTGCACTGTAGCTCCCATAATTCACATGTTGTGGGAGGGACCCAGTGAGAGGTAAGTGGATCATGGGGGCAGTTTTCCCCACACTATTCTAGTGGTAGTGAATAAGTCTCATGAGATCTGATGGTTTTATAAGGGGAAACCCCTTTCGCCTTTCACTTGGTTCTCATTTGCTAAATCATGCCTCTCAGCTGATTCTCTCTAGAATTTATTCTCAGGAGATCTAATTAATAACTTGTCAAGCTGATGTCCATCCTTGGGGACAACTCGTATCTGAAGAATGGCCAGTGAAAGGTATTAAAACTCCATAGTCCTGCCTCAATTTAGGGCAACTCTGAAGGGTCACCCCAGCTTCTCAGCTCCCCCTTGAGATTAGCTGAGGTATTTGTTGTGACTGCCTCACATCTCAACTCCCTTTATCCAATTCAGCTTTTTTGCCACAGTTGTTGGTTCCTAGGATTTTACCCAGTTAAATGTTCTCTACACAAATCTCTATCTCAAATCTGCTTTACAGGGAATGTGGCCTCAGACAGGTTTTCATTAGGTTCTGGACATAACTCTCATTAGTCATTGATATGATTCGGCTGTGTCTCCGGCCGAATCTCACCTTGATTGTAATTATCCCCGCATGTCAAGGATGGAGTCAGGTGGAGATCATTGAATCATAGGGGCGGGTTCCCCCTACTGTTCTCCTGGTAGCGAATAAGTCTCACGAGATCTGATGCTTTTAAAATGGGAGTTTCTCTACACAAGCTTTCTTCTCTGCTACCATTTAAGATGTGCCTTTGCTTCTTTTTTGCCTTCTGCCGTGACTGTGAGGCCTCCCCAGCCATGTGGAATTGTGAGTTCATTAAACCTCTTTCCTTTATAAATTACCCGGTCTTGGGTAGGACTTTATTAGCAGCATGAGAACAAACTAGTACAGTCTGTTCTATAAGCCCAAGTCGGATCACAGAGTCCCGCTTTCTGTTTCTTTTGTTTTCTAGCCCATATTTCTACTAAAACTTGACTCATATAGACTTAAAACAAAATAATTAAGCATGGTTAATATTTATTTAATATTTTATACGTGTCAGGTACTGTATTTTGTAACTTATCTTTTAATAATCTTTCCAAATCTCTAAAAGGAGAATTCTGCTCTTTTATAGAGCAAATAAGGATGGCTCTGAAAATGTTAGTATTAGGGGAAGTAGGGTGAGGGACATAGGGGGCACTTTGTGTTATTTGTGCATTTTACTATCAGTCTAAAATGAGGTCAAAATAAAAATTAAAAAAAATGAGTAGTAGAAGCAGGTTGTTAAGATTTTCAGTGTGACTCTAGAATTTTTTTGTTTGTTGTTTGTTTTGGAGTGTAGTGGTAAGATCTCTGCTCACTGCAACCTCCACTTCCCAGGCTCAAGCAATTCTCCTGCCTCAGTCTCCCAAGTAGCTGGGATTATAGGTGTCCGCCACCACACCCAGCTAATTTTTGTATATATATATATATATTTTAGTAGAGATGGGGTTTCAGCATGTTGGCCAGGCAAGTCTCCAACTCCTGACTTCAAGTCATCCGCGCGCCTCAGCCTCCCGAAGTGCTGGGATTATAGGCATGAGCCACCACTCCTGGCCCAAAGTTCATATTTTAACTACTAACCTAAATTATTTTAAAAACAATAGCCTCCTTGGACTCAAACCAGGTCAGAGTGACATGATCATGTGCCTGTTTTGTGCAGGGTGAAGTGAGATTATTATCTAGGAAATAGCTGAAATGTCTTGTTGTGGGCATAAATATTTCATATAAATTCTAAGCTTCATATTAGCACTTAGATTATAATTATCTAAAGAATAGAGAACAATTTCATATAATTTTCAGTGTATCAGGCGAATCAAAAGTATACATACAAGCATGCAGATGAATTTCAGTGAATATAGTGGTGACAATGCTCAACAGAATATGTGTCCCCCACCCCATCCCTGCTTCTTGCTCTTTCACTGTCCTAAAGATAGAACAAAATGGTTCAGGCATCCAGCTTGTCCCCTCCACACTTCACACTTTTACTTAATAGCAGCTTATCTTTAACACTTTGTCATCTTTAAGATGTTGCTAATTCTTTCTGGTAGATCCCAGGACTGAGGATGAGGAAGAATGATTTTATTTAAATAAAGTTGCTTAATTAAAAAACAATTTTTTTTAGTTTTAAAATATTTTCATTATTTTATAAAATTTTTGTGGGTACATAGGAGGTTTATATATTTGTGGGGTACATGAGATGTTTTGATACAGGCATGCAGTGTGAAATAATCACATCATGAGGAATGGGCTTTCCATCCCCTCAAGCATTTATCCTCTGAGTTAAAAACTATTCAATTGGCTGGGCGCGGTGGCTCACGTCTGTAGTCCCAGCTCTTTGGGAGGCCAAGGGGGGCAGATCGACTGAGGTCAGGAGTTTGAGACCAGCCTGGCCAACATGATGAAACCCCATCTCTACTAAAAATACAAAAATTAGCCAGGTGTGGTGGCGAGTGCCTGTCATCCCAGCTACTCGGGAGGCTGAGACAGGAGAATCATTTGAACCTGGGAGGTGGAGGTTACAGTGAGCGGAGATCATGCCATTGTACTCCAGCCTGAGTGACAAGAGTGAAACTCCATGTCAAAAACAAACAAAAATCAATTACATTCTTTAAGTTATTAAAATTAAACATTGTAAATGATTTTTTTTCCCAAAGCTTTTTCAGAGAAAAAAAAAGTAGAAACAAAGACACTTTCTACTGATTTCCAACATGGTGACTGTATTTCTAGCATGTGTTAAGGTGAAAAATTGATTTTATGTTTAATACAAAACATAGCATAATGTAATGAAAAGCAAGATTGTAATGATGAAGGAGAATAACATTAGTGCTAATTTTTTTCAATTTGAAGCATTGGATTAAAATGAATTAGGTTATATTCCAACATGTTTATATTGAATTTCTTTTTTCTCCATTTGGTTTCTTTTTATTAATGGGGGAGTGTTGCATTTGTATAAGGTTTCCCTATTATATTCAATTGTTTTGAGATGCTTTTAATATGAAGTTTTTATGTTTTCTTTTTGATGTATACATGTTATGCTTTTATGCTGAATTTGATAATTGGTGCTGTATATGCAAAGCAAATGTAATTTCCCAGCTTTTATTTTTTAAAGCCCTGGGAAGCAACATAATGAAGTAGAAATAGTATCAAGACAGGAGTTAGAATACCTGGATTCTAAAATTTAAATTAAATTAGGATCTAGTGACATTATAGGTGTTCCTTGATCTTCTGATGACCTGATTCCTCAAAAGAAAAATAAAATAATCTATAAATTGTTTCTAATTCTAAAACTCTATCAATCCTATTTTTAAAATTATAATTAGTTGAACTCTATAAGGTCACAAAAATCCCTATTAAGAAACTAAAATAAAATTTTATCATATCTTAAAAATACTCTGATCTTTTTTTATATGCTGACATGAATTCTAATTATTTTTGAGCCCCTAAAAAACATTTAAGATCACAGTTTATGTTTTATTATTGACTTTCAGATAATTAACATTTTACTGATAGATATGAACAAATCTACTCTAACAGAGATAGTCATTAGTTTATTTCTCTCTTTTCAGTATCAATAAAAAGTATCGATTTACCAATAACAATGAATTAATTGCCTGAAATAAATGAAACGTAAGCAGCAAAAGTGAACCTTTTAGTATAACTCTTCTTGTAAACATTGACTTAGTTCAAAGGGAGCTTATCTTTAAAAAAAAAAGCGCTAATTCATGTCTATTGGTATAGATATAATCTTTTGTTCCTTGAAAATAGATCCTACTATACTCCAGACACTATGCCACTTGGTGCAGATATTAACACAAATAGCAGGTGATCATTGTCCTCATGGAGTTTATTTTAAAGAGAACAAAGTGAGACAAAGGCACACAAGCAAAGAACTACAATACAAAGGGGATGGCATCTGACTCAGCATGGAGGTGTCACGGAAGGTGTTGTTTTGCTTAGGTTTTGAAGTGTGGGTAGGAGATGGCCCATGTTGAGAGTGGGAACTGGGAATTAAAAAGATGAGGAGGTCTCTGCAAATCTACATGGATGGGAAGTAGCATGCTGATGTGGGAAACAACTAAAAAGTTCCAGAATGCATGGTTTATAAAGCGTGAGTCAGAGAGGGCTAGACCAGTAGCCAGATCAAGGATATTTCAGATGTTATAGTCATGAATTAGTGCATTGACCTGCAGGCCATGGGAGTCACTGAAGGTTTCAGTCAGGTAAGTGAGCTGATCAGAACAGTCCTTTAGATAGGCCGCTCTTTTGGCTGTAAGGGGGACACGTTTGAAGTAGGGCTATAGCTAAAAATATACAGACACTTCCTCTTGTCTACAGCCCTGCTGGCATCTGTTGTATTTTGACTTTTTAATAATAGCCATTCCAACCGGTATGAAATGGTATCTCATTGTGTTTTGATTTGCATTTTTCTGATGATTAGTGATTCTAAGCATTTTTTTTTTCGTGTATTTGTTGGCCATTTGTATGTGTTCTTTTGAGAAGTGTTTGTTCATGTCCTCTGCTCATTTTGTAATTGGGTTATTTTTTTTCTAATTGATTTAAGTTCCCTGTAGATTCTGGATACTAAAAAGCAAACAAAAAGCAGAAGTAAATAAATTCTCAGGACACACACACCCACACCCACACCCACAGAGAGAGAGAGAGAGAGCGCCTAGGTAACAGGCCACCAACCACCAGGGTCTAAACTGGGAACACTTTCTAGTACAGAATGAATGGAAAGGATTCATGAAATATCTAGAAAGTAACGTTAATGAGATTTACATGTATGGAGTGAATGAGGAGAAACAGGGATCATTCAGGATTCTGGTGGGAATAACAGGGGGAGCCATTAGTTGAAATTTTGAAGTGGGAGAAGGAGAGGGAGTTTTAGGGAGAAAGATGAGTTTTTTTTAGGTATTTCAAACCCTTGAAGCTTCTATGGGACATCGAAGTGGAAATAACAGTCTGTGGGTTGGGACAATAAAGAAAGAAATTGGTTGAAGACTAGGGGAAGAGTATAGAGCAAAGAAATATTTAAGATAATAAACATAGAGAGATAGCTGAAAATGTGGGACTGGATTACAAAGGAAGGGTGATTTAGTTATGAAGCCCAAGGGCTGACAGGAATGGGTGACTACTCGAGGAGTTCATATGCATCTGTTATTGTATGAATAAAAAAAATTATCTGTTCCTTCCTAAAGATATCTTCAACCTGTTTTTGGATACATATGGGCACTGCTTTTCATTCTCTTAGCCCCATTTCTTATTTTAGCCTCTGCTGTAGCAATCAGTTCTGCACAGGCTTTGACCCAGGCTTTGACTAGTTGGTGCAGGTGTGATATGACACTTACCTGGAATGGCCCACAGTTTGTGGCTGCTCTCACTTAAGCAGGTGGGATGCTCATGTAGGTGTAACCTAGAAGCTTGGTAGAGTTTATGCCCATGGGGCAACCTGTGACCACTCAAAAATAAAGCCCTTTCCTCCTCCCAGATTGAGGAGTCTTGCATTATGTAATAAAACTCCTTAGAAGGCCTATTAGGTTCCAATACAGCATTAGGCAACTTGATAAGTTATCCCATCATCAGCCTTCCTTTCTTCCCTCATTCCTCTGCCTCTCACTCTTTCTTCCTAAGTTAACTTCTTAGATAAAATGCCAACTTTCTATATTTTGTTTCACATCAGGGAAAATAATTGTATATCCCATTTCAAAAGCATATAAAAAGGTTACTGTATAGAAAATTTGTCTTTAATAGATTAAGCTGTAATTTTCCAAATACTTTAAAATTTTATTTCAGATAGGTTTTTCATTTTTATAAGCTTCATCTAAAAGCAGAGTTTACCTAAGAATATACCTAAGAGCATATTACATAGAATATATTTTATATTTCAGTAGTTTAGCTAGGATTCTTTCAAAATTGAGAGGATCTAAAAATATTTCTAACACATTAGTTTTCAGTCTTAAGGCTGAGTCAAGAACAAAGCTCCTAAACTTTGCGTTGGTGATTGAGAACATTTTAAAATTGTTTTTTAATTCATTAATTTATTTTTAAAAAATTTTCACATTGTAATTATATAGATTTATAGGATACAATTTGATGTTTCAATGAATATGTATGTTGTCTAATGATCCAATAAGGATACTTAGTGTACTAATTACCTCATGCATTCATCATTTCTTTTTCATAAGAAATTTCAAAATCCTTCCTTCTAGATACTTTGTAATATACAACACTTTACTTTTAACTATAGTCACCCTGCTTTGCAAAGAACACTACAACTTATTCTTCCTATATAATTGTGATTTCATAACTGTTAACCAATCTATCTCCATTTTGCCCTCCCCACTTCTTCCTCACTGTTTGGTAACCACTATTCTACTCTACTTCTCTATTAACTTTTTTTTTTAAGATTCCACATGTGAGAGACATCATGCGGTATTTGCTTTCTGTGTCTGGCTTATTTCACTTAACATTGTATCCTACAGGGTCATCCATGTTGTTGCAACTGGCAGAATTTCATTCTTTTTTTATGGTTGAATAGTATTTCATTGTGTGTGTGTCCATATACATATATATATATATAATTAATTTTATGATTAATTATAATTACACATAAAATTATATATAATTATAATTATAATTATATATAATAATATATATTATATGTAATATATATAATATACATAATATACATTATGTATATTATATACAATATACTTTATGTATATTATATATAATATACATAAAGTATATTATATATTATACGTTATATATATTATATATAATGTACATAATATATTATGTATATTATATACATAATATATATTATATATAATATACATAATATATATTATATATAATATACATAATATATTATATATATTATACATCATATATTATATAATATACATAATATATATAATATACATAATATATATTATGTAGATAATATATATTATGTATATTATACATAATATATATTATGTAGATAATATATATTATATATAATATACATAATATATATTATGTATAATATACATAATATATATTGTATATATATAATTCACTTGTTTGTTTTTAGACACATAGATTGATTCCATATCTGATTATTAGAAATAGTGCTACAGTAAACATAAGAGTGCAGATATTTTTCAAACACAATGATTTCATTTCCTATGGATATATACCCAGTAGTGGGATTGCTGGGTTATGTGATCGAATGATTGTTTTTTTGTTTTTTTTTATTTTTTAGCGAATTTCCATAAAGTTTTGCTTAATGGTTGTACTAGTTTACAACCCCATCAACAGTGTGTAAGTGTTCCCTTTTCTCCACTTCCTTGCCAACTCTTGTTATCTTTTACCTTTTTGGTAATAGCCATTCTAATGGGTGAACTGGTATCTCATTGTGGTTTTGATTTGCATTTCCCTGATGGTTAGTGATGTTGAACATGATTTTATTATATATTCGTCTTGACCATTTCTATATTTTCTCTTGTGGCATGTCTTTTAGTTTATTTTGTCCTTTTTTTTTTTTTTGAGAAGGAGTCTTGCTCTGTTGCCCAAGCTGGAGTACAGTGGTGCAATCGGGGCTCACGGCAACCTCCATCTCCCTGGTTCAAGCAATTCCCCTGCCTCAGCCTGCTGAGTAGCCGGGGTTACAGGCACACGCCATCATGTTTGGCTAAATTTTTGTATTTTTAGTAGAGAAATGATTTCACCATATTGGTCAGGCTGGTCTCAAACTCCTGACCTCAGGCAATCCACCTGCCTCAGCCTCCCAGTTTTGCCCATTTTTAAATAAGTTATTTATGTTTTTGCTGTTGAGTTGTTTAAGTTTCTTATATAATCTGGGCATTAACTCCTTAGCAGATGTATAGTTTGCAAATATTGTATCCCATTCTGTAAGTTGTTTTTTCACTCTGTTAAGTTTCCTTTGCTGTGCAAAAGCATTTTAGTTTGATGAAACCCCATTTATCTATTTTTGCTTTTGTTGCCTGTGCTTTTGACGTCTCATTTAAAAAATCCTTGTACAACCCAAAGTTATAGAGAATTTCCCACATGTTATCTTCTAGTAGTTTTTCATAGTTTTCAATCTTACCTTTAGGTCTTTAATCGCATTTGAGTTGATTTTTGTATAAGGTAAAAGATAGGGGTCTAATTTCATTATCCCACATGTAGATATCCAATCTTCTCAGTACCATTTAATGAAGAGACTGTCTTTACCCCTGTGTGTGCTCTTGACTCCTTTTTTGAAAATCAGTTGACTTTAGGTATGAGAATTTATTTCTGAGCTGTATATTCTCTGCCATTGGTCTATGTGTTTGCTTTATGGCAGTGCCATGCTGTTTTGCTTACTATGGCTTTGTAGTATATTTTGAAGTCAGGTAGTGTGGTGCCTCCAGCTTTGTTATTTTTGCACAGGATTGCTTTGGTTATTTGGGGTCTTTTCTGGTTTCATACAAATTTTAGGGTATTTTTTTCTATTTCTGTGAAGAATTTCATTGGTATTTTGATAGGGATTGCATTGAATCTGTAGGACATTTTGTTAGTATGGTCATTTCAATAGTATCAGTTCTTCCATTCCATGAGTATATAGTGTCCATTTTTTGTGTATTGTAAATTTTTCCATCAGTGTGTTATAGTTTTCATTGAAGAGATCTTTCACGACCTTGATTAAATTTATCTGCAGATTTCTTGGTAGCTATTGTAAATGGAATTCCTTTCTTGATGACTTTTTCAGATAGTTCACTATTAGTGTATAGAAACACCACTGAATTTTCTGTGTTGATTTTGTATACTACAACTTTACTGAATTTATTTCTTATTTCTAGTAGTTTTTGGTCAAGTCTTTAGGGTTCTCACTCTATATAAGTATGTATAGAAAGAACCCTAAAGAGAGAGAGATCATATATATCTATATGATCATATATATAGATGTATACATATGTATGTGAGATCACATTTTCTACAAACAGAAACAATCTGACTTCCTTCTTTCCAGTTTGGATCCCTCTTATTTATTTCTTTTGTCTGATTGCTCTGGCTCTGACCTCCAGTACTATGCTAAATAGAAGTGGTAGAAGTTGACATCCTTGTCTTCCTCCATATCATAGAGGAAAAGCATTTAACTATTCACCATAAATAAGATGTTAGCTGTGGGTTTGTCACATATGGCCTTTACTGCGTTGAGGTACACTCCTATACCTACTTTCTTGACAGTTTTTATCATAAAGGAATGTTGACTTTTGTCAAGTGTTCTTTTTGCATCTGTTGAAATGATCACATGGTTTTTGTTTTTCTTTCTATTGTGGTGGTGTATCATATTTACTGATTTGTGCATGTTAAGCCATCCTTTCATCCCTGGGATGAATCCCACTTGATTATAGTGAATACTCTTTTTAGTGTGCTGTCGAAGTCAGTTCACTTGTATCTTGTTGAGAATTTTTGTATCTATGTTCTTCAGGAATATTGGCCTGTTATTTTCATTTTGTGCATGTCTTTGTCTGGTTTTAGAATCAGGATATTGCGAGCCTCATAAGATGAGTATGGAAGTATTCCTTCCTCATTACTTTTGTGGAAAAGTTTGTGGAGAATTGGTAGTTATTCTTTAACTGTTTGGTAGAATTCAGCAGTGAAGACATCAGGTCCTGGGTGTTGGTTGTTGTTGTTGTTGTTTTGATGGAAGATGTTTTATTATTGATTCAATTTCCAAACTCATTATTGATGTGTTCAGATGTTATATTTCCTCACAATTTAATCTTGGTAGTTGTATGTGTGCAGAAATTTATTCACTTTATTCTACATTATCAAATTTGTTGGCATATAGTTATGAGTAATGTCTTACAATCCCTTATATTTCTGTGGTGTATCAGTTGTAATGTCTCCTTTTTCATCTTTTATTTATTTGAATTTTCTCTCCTTTTGTCTTAGTTTAGCTAAAGGTTTGTCAGTTTTACCTTTACACTTTGTCTTATTTATCTTTTGAAATATTTTTTAGTGTCTGTTTCATTTATATCTGCTGTGAGCTTTACTATTTCCTTCCTTCTACCAATTTTGGGTTTAGTTTGTTTTTGATGTTCTAGTTACTTGAAGTGTATAATTTTGCTTTGTGATTTGAAAATCTTTCTTCTTTTTTGGTGTAGGCTTTTATTGCTATAAATTTCCGTCTTAGAACTGCTTTTGCTACGTTCCATAGGTTTGGGTATGTTGGATTTTCATTCTTACTTGTCTCAGTGACTTTTGAAATTTTCCTATTAATGTCTTAATGAGACCTATTGATTTCTTGGGTGCATGCTATTTAATTTCCGTGTTTTTATAAAATTTCCAAGGGCTTTCCTGTTGTTGATTTCTGGCTTTATATCACTGTAATCAGAAAAGATACTTCATATGATATCTGTCTTCTTAAGTTTGTTAAGACTTATTATGTGTCATAATGTATGATTGGTCCTAGAGAATGTTTGGTGTACAGTTGAGAATAATTTGTATTCTGCAGCTGTTGGATGATGTATTAGTCTGTTTTCATACTGCTGATAAAGACATACCCGAGACTGGGTAATTTACAGGGAAAAAGAGGTTTAGTGGACTCATAGTTCCACGTGGCTGGGGAGGTCTCCCAATCATGATGGAAGGCGAAAGACACACCTTACATGGTAGCAAACAAAATAGAATTGAGAACCAAGTGAAAGGGTTCCACATTATAAAACCATCAGATCTTGTTAGACGTATTCACTACCACAAGAACAGTATGGGGGAAACCGCCCCCATGATTCAATTATCTCCCACTGGTTCCCTCCCACAACATGTATGAATTATGGGAGCTATAATCAAGATGAGATTTCGGTGGGGATATACAGCCAAACCATATCAGGTGAGATCTTCTTTACCTGCTAGGTCCATTTGGTCTATGGTATTGTTTGAGTCTGTCATTTTTTGGTTGATTTTCTCTTCATATAATCTGTCCATTTTTAAAGTGGAGTGTTGAAATTTCCTACTAATATTGTATTGCAGTCTATCTCTACCTTTAAATCTAATATTTGCTTTACATATCTGGTTGTTCTGGTGTTGGGTACATATATAGTTACACCTAAGTAATATATATGTTATGTCCTCTTATTGAATTGGGCCTTTTATCATTTCATTATACAGTGACATTCTTTTTTTATATAGTTTTTTTATTTAAAGCCTTTTAAAATATGACATGACTGTGGCTACTCCTGCTTGCTTTTCATTTGTTTGCATAAAATATATTTTTCCATCTCTTCACTTTCAGTCTATTTGTCTTTAATAGTGAGGTAAGTATCATGTAGGCAGCACATAGGTGGGTTTTGCTATCTGAATCCATTCATCCACTTTATATCTTTTAACTAGAGTTTAATCCACTTCTATTCAAGTTTATTATTGATAAATTAGGACTTCCTTCTACCATTTCATTAGTTGTTTTTTAGATTACTTGTTCACTTCTTCCTTTCTTATCGTTCATCTCTCTAGTTTGGTGGTTTTCTGTGGTGCTAAGCTTTGTTTCTTTTCCCTTTTTTGGTGTGTGTGTGTGTATCTGCTGTAATTTATTTCTTTCTGGTAAGTGAAACTAACATACAGAGTCCTGTATTTGTAACAGACTATTTTACACTGATAACAACTTAACTTCTGTCACATAAAAATACTCTTGACTTCTCCCCCTCACACACACAATTTATATTTTTGTTACCTTACATTGCATCTTTATGAATGGTAGACTCTATGGAACATAGGATCTATGTCACAACTAAATCAATTATTTAATGGCAGCATTAAAGCAGCCCAAAGAATGTGAAAAACTGGTGTGGGTGCATTTAACTTTTTAAAAACTATGTTTCATAATGTTTTCGTTAAAAAGTCTTTATCAGTTTGCTAATGCCTAATTTTTACAACCAGCCACCATAGATTTTACAGGATAAATATATTATTTCAGTGGTAATTGAAGCAGAATTTTTGTTGCTCTTCTTACCCTTAGAGATTGTGTATTATCCTCAGACGTAATTCTTTGATTTTTTTTCTTTTCATGTTGTTACACATAGTTACCAACAATCAACGTGAGAATAACCTTTGAATATTTTCAAGCATTAAGATTTGTTTATACAGCTGCACAATTAGACAACCAACACTCTTGGGTCTTTACCTCTCAGCATACACCTGATTATTAACTTAAAGGTATGATGGGAAAAGTATCAATTTTTCTTGGTCACCTAGATTTAGAAATATGTAATAACTATAAGCTTGGGTCTGCTTCTTCAGAAGCCTAGGAAGTGGAGTGATGGTTCTCTGAAGAGGCTGGAAACAAAGTATGTGTTTCCAGAAGGCTTAATAGAATATGTTGAGACATAGGCCATTAACACAAAAGTGAAAGAAATGCAAAAAATGTATGAAAGTAAGGATTTGAGAAGGGAAATTTTATTTTTAAGTCTAAGATTCCTATGAAATATATGAAAGTAAATGTCCTATCCCTAAAATTAGCCAAAGGAAGCACTTTACTTAGCAATATGATATGACTTTTCATACTCTTATCTAAAGATATCCTAAACTAAGATCCAGTTTTCTAAGAAAAGACCTTTTACTCATGCTTTAAAGCATGTTAGATGATTCCTACCACATCACATCATGTTGTTTACATGTATGATTTAAACTGCATTTATTCTTCAACTCACTGGTTCCTTAGGCTTCTTATCTTTCCTTGCACACTTAGATAATTTTATGTAAAATTGATTTTTAGAAGTTTAGTTGCTGGGCGTAGTGGCTGTCACCTGTAAACCCAGTACTTTGGGAATTCAAGGCAGGTGGATTTCTTGAGTCTTGGAGTTTGAGGCCTGCCTGGGAAAGATGAAAAACCCCATTTGTACAAAAATAAAAATATTAGCTGGATATCGTGGCACATGCCTGTGGTCCCAGCTACCCCAAGGCTGAGGTGGGTGGATGGCTTGAGTCCGAGAGGCAGAGGTGTGAGCCAAGATCATGCCCTGCTCTTCACCCTGGGCAATGAAGCCAGACCCTGTTTAAAAAAAAAATCTAGTGAGATTAGATTTCTATTTCTATGTGATTCAAAATTAGGAGAACTTCAAGGCTAATAACTATTAAAAAATGGCCACTGCTACTTGCATATTCTATGAAGCCAGCATAAAGAGCAACGTGCAACCTAAAAACCAAGCTATTTAATATGTAGCTTAGATTTCAGATTTGATTGTCTTTGAGGTTTCATTATTGCAGAGATCAATTGCCAGACCAAATATAGACTAATTCTGTATTTGGTCTTTTTATCATATGAAACATCCCAGCCTTGGGTATAAATTAAGAGCAAATACGGATGTTTATACCGATAGCGGTGTAGATATTTCCATGTTTATACAGTTAGCGGTGTAGATATTTCCATGTCTATACAGATAGCGGTGTGGACATTTCCATGTTTATACAGATAGTGGTGTATATATTTCCATGTAAACAGATAGCGGTATAGATATTTCCATGTTTATATGGATAGCGGTGCAGATATTTCCATGTATATACAGATAGCGGTGTAGATATTTCCATGTTTATACAGATGGCAGTGTAGATATTTCCATGTTTACGAGATGGTGGTGTAGATATTTCCATGTTCATACAGATGGCGGTGTAGGTATTTCCATGTTCATACAGATGGCGGTGAAGATATTTGCATGTTCATACAGATGTATGTGTACATATTTCCATGATCATACAGATGGCCTTGTAGATATTTCCAAGTTCATACAGATTTCGGGGTAGATATTTACAAGTTCATACAGATGGCGGTGCAGATATTTCCATGTTTATAGAGATTGTGGGGAAGATATTTCCATGTTTATACAGATGGCAGTGTAGGTATTCCCATTTTTATTCAGATAGCGGTGTAAATATTTCCATTTTATATGGATAGCGGTGTAGATATTTCCATGTTCATACAGATGGCGGTGAAGATATTTCCATCTTTATAGAGATAGCGGTGTAGATATTTCCATGTTCAAAAAGATAGCGGGTTAGATGTTTCCATGTTTATAGAGATGGCGGTGTAGATATTTCCATGTTCATACAGATGGTGGAGTAGATATTTCCATGTATATAGAGATGGCGGTGTAGATATTTCCATGTTTATACAGATGGCGGTGTAGATATTTCCATCTTTATAGAGACAGCGGTGTAGACATTTCCATGTTAATAGAGATAGCATTGTAGATATTTCCGTGTTTCTACAGATAGCGCTGTAGATATTTCAATGTTTATACAGATATTAGTGTAAATATCTCCATGTTTATAGAGATAGCGGTGTAGACACTTCCCTGTTTTACAGATAGCAGAGTAGATATTTCCATGTTTATACAGATAGCGGTGTAGATATTTCCATGTTTATACAGATAGCGGTGTAGATATTTCCATGATTATACAGATAGCGGTGTACATATTTCCATGTTTATACAGATAGTGGTGTAGATATTTCCATGTTTTTACAGATAGCGTTGTAGATATTTCCATGCTTATACACTTAGCGGTGTAGATATTTCCATGTTTATACAGATGGCGCTGAAGTTATTTCCATGTTCATACAGATGGCGCTGTATATATTTTCAGTTTTATAGAGATAGTGGTGTAGTTATTTCCATGTTTATAGAGATAGCGGTGTAGAGTTTTCCATGTATATACAGATAGCTATGTAGATATTTCCATGTTCATACACATAGCGATGTAGATATTTCCATGTTCATACAGATAGCAGTGTAGATATTTGCATGTTCATACAGGTAGCGGTGTAGATATTTCCATGTTCATTCAGATAGCGGTGTAGATATTTCCATGTTCATACAGATAGCGGTGTAGATATTTCCATGTTCATACAGATAGCGGTGTAGATATTTCCACCTTTATAAAGATGGCGGTGTAGATATTTCCATGTTCATACAGATGGCGGTGTAGATATTTGTATGTTTATAGAGATTGTGGTGTAGATATTTCCATGTTTATACTGATGGCGGTGTAGATATTTCCTTGTTTATGGAGATGGCGGTGTAGATATTTCCATGTTTATACAGAAAGCGGTGTAGATATTTCCATCTTTACACAGATAGTGGTGTAGACCTTTCCATGTTTACACAGATTGCGTTGTAGATATTTACATGTATATAGAGATAGTGGTGTAGTTATTTCCATGTTTATACAGATAGCGGTGAAGATATTTTCATGTTTACACAGATAGCGGTGTGGATATTTCAATGATTACACAGAGAGTGGTGTAGATATTTCCATGTTTATACAGGTAGCGGTGCTGATATTTCCATGTTTATACAGATAGCGGTGTGGATATTTCCATGTTTATACAGATAGCGGTGTAGATATTTCCATGTTTATACAGATAGCAGTGTAGATATTTCCATGTTTATACAGATAGCTGTGTGGATATTTCCATCTTAGTACAGATGGCGTTGTAGATATTTCCAAGTTTATACAGATAGCGGTGTAGATATTTCCATGTTCATACAGATAGCGGTGTAGATATTTCCAAGTTCATACAGAAGGCGGTGAAGATAATTCCATGTTCATACAGATGGCAGTGTAGATATTTCCATCTTCATACAATGGCGGTGTAGTTATTTGCATGTTCATAGAGATGGCACTGTAGTTATTTCCATGTTTATTGGGATAGCGGTGTAGTTATTTCCATGTTTATAGATATAGCGGTGTAGATATTTCCATGTATATACAGATAGCAGTGTGAATTTTTCCATGTTCATACAGATAGCGGTATAGATATTTTCACCTTTATAGAGATGGTGGTGTAGATACTTCCATGTTCATACCATTGGAGGTCTAGATATTTCCATGTTTATAGAGATGGCGGTGAAGATATTTCCATGTTTATACAGATGGCGGTGTAGATATTTCCATGTTTATAGAGATGGCGGTGTAGATATTTCCATGTTTACACAGATAGCGGTGCAGATATTTCCATGTTTTCACAGATAACGGTGTAGACATTTCCATCTTTCCACGGATAGCGGTGTAGACATTTCCATGTTTACACAGATAGCATTGTAAATATTTACATGTTTATAGAGATAGCGGTGTAGTTATTTCCATGTTTATACAGACAGCGGTGAAGATATTTCCATGTTTATAGAGATAGCGGTGCAGTTATTTCCATGTTTATAGATAAAGCTGTGTAGATATTTCCATGTATATGCAGATAGCTGTTTAGATATTTCCATGTTTATACAGATAGCGGTGTAGATATTTCCATGTTTATACAGATATCGGTGTAGATATTTCCATGTTTCTTCAGATAGCGGTGTGGATATGTGCATCCTAATGCAGATGGCGGTGTAGATATTTCCATGTTTATAGAGATGGCGCTGAAGATATTTCCGTGTTCATACAGATGTCGCTGTATATATTTCCAGTTGTATAGAGATAGCGGTGTAGTTATTTCCATATTTATATAGATAGCGGTGTAGAGTTTTCCATGTATATACAGATAGGTATGTAGATATTTCCATGTTCATACAGATAGCAGTGTAGATATTTCCATGTTCATACAGGTAGCGGTGTAGATATTTCCATGTTCATTCAGATAGTGGTGTAGATATTTCCATGTTCATACAGATAGCGGTGTAGATATTTGAATGTTCATACAGGTAGCGGTGTAGTTATTTCCACCTTTATAGAGATGGCAGTGTAGATATTTCCATGTTCATACAGATGGCGGTGTAGATATTTCCATGTTTATAGAGATGGCGGTGTAGATATTTCCATGTTTATACTGATGGCGTTGTTGATATTTCCTTGTTTATAGAGATGGCGGTGTAGATATTTCCATGTTTATACAGAAAGCGGTGTAGATATTTCCATGTTTACGCAGATGGTCGTGTAGACCTTTCCATGTTTACACAGATTGCGTTGTAGGTATTTACATGAATATAGAGATAGTGGTGTAGTTATTTCCATGTTTATACAGATAGCAGTGAAGATATTTCCATGTTTACACAAATAGCGGTGTGGATATTTCAATGATTATACAGAGAGGGGGGTAGATATTTCCATGTTTATACAGATAGAGGTGTAGATATTTCCATGTTTATACAGATAGCGGTGTGGATATTTCCATCTTAGTACAGATGGCGTTGTAGATATTTCCAAGTTTATACAGATAGCGGTGTAGCTATTTCCATGTTTATACAGATAGCAGTGTAGATATTTCGAAGTTTATACAGATAGCGGTGTAGATATTTCCATCTTAATACAGATGGCGTCGTAGATATTTCCATGTTCCTACAGATTTCAGTGTAGATATTTCCATGTTCATACAAATGGCGGTGTAGCTATTTCCATGTTCATAGAGATGGCGGTGTAGTTATTCCCATGTTTATAGAGATGGCGGTGTAGTTATTTCCATGATTATAGAGATAGCAGTGTAGATATTTCCATTTATATACACATAGCTGTGTAGATATTTCCATGTTCATACAGACAGCGGTGTAGATATTTCCATGTTCATACAGATAGCGGTGTAGATATTTCCATGTTCATACAGATAGCGGTGTAGATATTTCCATGTTCATACAGATAGCGGTGTAGATATTTCCATGTTCATCCAGATGGCGGTGAAGATATTTCCATGTTCATGGAGATGGCGGTGAAGATATTTCCACGTTGATACAGATGGCGGAGTAGATATTTCAATGTTCGCACCCATGGCGGTGTAGATATTTCCATGCTCATAGAGATGGCGGTGTAGATATTTCCATTTTCATACGGAGGGCTTTGTAGATATTTCCATCTTCCTACAGATGGCGGTGTAGATATTTCCAAGTTTATAGAGACGGCGGTGTAGATATTTTCATGTTTATACAGAGGGAGATTTAGATATTTCTATGTTTACAGAGATAGCGGTGTAAATATTTCCATGTTGATACACATAGCGGTGTAGAGATTCCAAGTTTATTGAGATAGCGGTGTAGATATTTCCAAGTTTACAGAGATAGCGGTGTAGATATTTCCATGTTTATAGAGATAGAGGTGTAGATTTTTCCATGTTTATACAGATAGCGGTATAGTTATTTCCATGTTTATACAGATGGCCGTCTAGATATTTCTATGTTTATAGAGATGGCCGTCTAGATATTTCCATGTTTACAGAGAAAGTGTTGTAGTTATTTCCAAGTTTATAGAGATAGCGGTGTAGATATCTCCATGTTCATTGAGATAGCGGTGAAGATATTTCCATGTTTATACAGGGAGCGGTGTAGATATTTAACTGTTTATAGAGATGGCGGTCTAGTGATTCTCTTGTTTTACAGATAGCGGTGTAGATATTTCCATGTTTATAGAGATGGCAGTGTAGATATTTCCAATTTTATACAGATAGCAGTGTAGATATTTCCATGTTGATACAGATAGCGGTGTAGATATTTCCACGTTTATAGAGATGGCGGTGTAGATATTTCCATGTTCATACAGATGGTATTGTAGATATTTCCATATTTATAGAGAGGGAGGTGTTGATATTTCCATGTTTATACAGATAGCGTTGTAGATATTTCCACGTTTATACTGATAGAGGTGTAGATATTTTCATGTTTACACAGATAGCGGTGTGGATATCTCCATGTTTATACAGATAGCGGTGTAGATATTTCCATGTTTATACAGATAGCGGTGTAGATATTTCCATGATTATACAGATAGCGGTGTACATATTTCCATGTTTATACAGATAGTGGTGTAGATATTTCCATGTTTTTACAGATAGCGTTGTAGATATTTCCATGCTTATACACTTAGCGGTGTAGATATTTCCATGTTTATACAGATGGCGCTGAAGTTATTTCCATGTTCATACAGATGGCGCTGTATATATTTTCAGTTTTATAGAGATAGTGGTGTAGTTATTTCCATGTTTATAGAGATAGCGGTGTAGAGTTTTCCATGTATATACAGATAGCTATGTAGATATTTCCATGTTCATACACATAGCGATGTAGATATTTCCATGTTCATACAGATAGCAGTGTAGATATTTGCATGTTCATACAGGTAGCGGTGTAGATATTTCCATGTTCATTCAGATAGCAGTGTAGATATTTCCATGTTCATACAGATAGCGGTGTAGATATTTCCATGTTCATACAGATAGCGGTGTAGATATTTCCACCTTTATAAAGATGGCGGTGTAGATATTTCCATGTTCATACAGATGGCGGTGTAGATATTTGTATGTTTATAGAGATTGTGGTGTAGATATTTCCATGTTTTTACTGATGGCGGTGTAGATATTTCCTTGTTTATGGAGATGGCGGTGTAGATATTTCCATGTTTATACAGAAAGCGGTGTAGATATTTCCATCTTTACACAGATAGTGGTGTAGACCTTTCCATGTTTACACAGATTGCGTTGTAGATATTTACATGTATATAGAGATAGTGGTGTAGTTATTTCCATGTTTATACAGATAGCGGTGAAGATATTTTCATGTTTACACAGATAGCGGTGTGGATATTTCAATGATTACACAGAGAGTGGTGTAGATATTTCCATGTTTATACAGGTAGCGGTGCTGATATTTCCATGTTTATACAGATAGCGGTGTGGATATTTCCATGTTTATACAGATAGCGGTGTAGATATTTCCATGTTTATACAGATAGCAGTGTAGATATTTCCATGTTTATACAGATAGCTGTGTGGATATTTCCATCTTAGTACAGATGGCGTTGTAGATATTTCCAAGTTTATACAGATAGCGGTGTAGATATTTCCATGTTCATACAGATAGCGGTGTAGATATTTCCAAGTTCATACAGAAGGCGGTGAAGATAATTCCATGTTCA
This sequence comes from Gorilla gorilla gorilla, assembly GCF_029281585.2. Classification (NCBI taxonomy): domain Eukaryota; kingdom Metazoa; phylum Chordata; class Mammalia; order Primates; family Hominidae; genus Gorilla; species Gorilla gorilla. The sequence continues at coordinate 74,233 of NC_073244.2, read as the reverse complement.
TACAGATGGCAGTGTAGATATTTCCATCTTCATACAATGGCGGTGTAGTTATTTGCATGTTCATAGAGATGGCACTGTAGTTATTTCCATGTTTATTGGGATAGCGGTGTAGTTATTTCCATGTTTATAGATATAGCGGTGTAGATATTTCCATGTATATACAGATAGCAGTGTGAATTTTTCCATGTTCATACAGATAGCGGTATAGATATTTTCACCTTTATAGAGATGGTGGTGTAGATACTTCCATGTTCATACCATTGGAGGTCTAGATATTTCCATGTTTATAGAGATGGCGGTGAAGATATTTCCATGTTTATACAGATGGCGGTGTAGATATTTCCATGTTTATAGAGATGGCGGTGTAGATATTTCCATGTTTACACAGATAGCGGTGCAGATATTTCCATGTTTACACAGATAACGGTGTAGACATTTCCATCTTTCCACGGATAGCGGTGTAGACATTTCCATGTTTACACAGATAGCATTGTAAATATTTACATGTTTATAGAGATAGCGGTGTAGTTATTTCCATGTTTATACAGACAGCGGTGAAGATATTTCCATGTTTATAGAGATAGCGGTGCAGTTATTTCCATGTTTATAGATAAAGCTGTGTAGATATTTCCATGTATATGCAGATAGCTGTTTAGATATTTCCATGTTTATACAGATAGCGGTGTAGATATTTCCATGTTTATACAGATATCGGTGTAGATATTTCCATGTTTCTTCAGATAGCGGTGTGGATATGTGCATCCTAATGCAGATGGCGGTGTAGATATTTCCATGTTTATAGAGATGGCGCTGAAGATATTTCCGTGTTCATACAGATGTCGCTGTATATATTTCCAGTTGTATAGAGATAGCGGTGTAGTTATTTCCATATTTATATAGATAGCGGTGTAGAGTTTTCCATGTATATACAGATAGGTATGTAGATATTTCCATGTTCATACAGATAGCAGTGTAGATATTTCCATGTTCATACAGGTAGCGGTGTAGATATTTCCATGTTCATTCAGATAGTGGTGTAGATATTTCCATGTTCATACAGATAGCGGTGTAGATATTTCCATGTTCATACAGGTAGCGGTGTAGTTATTTCCACCTTTATAGAGATGGCAGTGTAGATATTTCCATGTTCATACAGATGGCGGTGTAGATATTTCCATGTTTATAGAGATGGCGGTGTAGATATTTCCATGTTTATACTGATGGCGTTGTTGATATTTCCTTGTTTATAGAGATGGCGGTGTAGATATTTCCATGTTTATACAGAAAGCGGTGTAGATATTTCCATGTTTACGCAGATGGTCGTGTAGACCTTTCCATGTTTACACAGATTGCGTTGTAGGTATTTACATGAATATAGAGATAGTGGTGTAGTTATTTCCATGTTTATACAGATAGCAGTGAAGATATTTCCATGTTTACACAAATAGCGGTGTGGATATTTCAATGATTATACAGAGAGGGGGGTAGATATTTCCATGTTTATACAGATAGAGGTGTAGATATTTCCATGTTTATACAGATAGCGGTGTGGATATTTCCATCTTAGTACAGATGGCGTTGTAGATATTTCCAAGTTTATACAGATAGCGGTGTAGCTATTTCCATGTTTATACAGATAGCAGTGTAGATATTTCGAAGTTTATACAGATAGCGGTGTAGATATTTCCATCTTAATACAGATGGCGTCGTAGATATTTCCATGTTCCTACAGATTTCAGTGTAGATATTTCCATGTTCATACAAATGGTGGTGTAGCTATTTCCATGTTCATAGAGATGGCGATGTAGTTATTCCCATGTTTATAGAGATGGCGGTGTAGTTATTTCCATGATTATAGAGATAGCAGTGTAGATATTTCCATTTATATACACATAGCTGTGTAGATATTTCCATGTTCATACAGACAGCGGTGTAGATATTTCCATGTTCATACAGATAGCGGTGTAGATATTTCCATGTTCATACAGATAGCGGTGTAGATATTTCCATGTTCATACAGATAGCGGTGTAGATATTTCCATGTTCATCCAGATGGCGGTGAAGATATTTCCATGTTCATGGAGATGGCGGTGAAGATATTTCCACGTTGATACAGATGGCGGAGTAGATATTTCAATGTTCTCACCCATGGCGGTGTAGATATTTCCATGTTCATAGAGATGGAGGTGTAGATATTTCCATTTTCATACGGAGGGCATTGTAGATATTTCCATCTTCCTACAGATGGCGGTGTAGATATTTCCAAGTTTATAGAGACGGCGGTGTAGATATTTTCATGTTTATACAGAGGGAGATTTAGATATTTCTATGTTTACAGAGATAGCGGTGTAAATATTTCCATGTTGATACACATAGCGGTGTAGAGATTCCAAGTTTATTGAGATAGCGGTGTAGATATTTCCAAGTTTACAGAGATAGCGGTGTAGATATTTCCATGTTTATAGAGATAGAGGTGTAGATTTTTCCATGTTTATACAGATAGCGGTATAGTTATTTCCATGTTTATACAGATGGCCGTCTAGATATTTCTATGTTTATAGAGATGGCCGTCTAGATATTTCCATGTTTACAGAGAAAGTGTTGTAGTTATTTCCAAGTTTATAGAGATAGCGGTGTAGATATCTCCATGTTCATTGAGATAGCGGTGAAGATATTTCCATGTTTATACAGGGAGCGGTGTAGATATTTAACTGTTTATAGAGATGGCGGTCTAGTGATTCTCTTGTTTTACAGATAGCGGTGTAGATATTTCCATGTTTATAGAGATGGCAGTGTAGATATTTCCAATTTTATACAGATAGCAGTGTAGATATTTCCATGTTGATACAGATAGCGGTGTAGATATTTCCACGTTTATAGAGATGGCGGTGTAGATATTTCCATGTTCATACAGATGGTATTGTAGATATTTCCATATTTATAGAGAGGGAGGTGTTGATATTTCCATGTTTATACAGATAGCGTTGTAGATATTTCCACGTTTATACTGATAGAGGTGTAGATATTTTCATGTTTACACAGATAGCGGTGTGGATATCTCCATGATTATACAGATAGCGGTGTAGATATTTCCATGTTTATACAGATAGCGGTTCAGATATTTCCATCTCAATACAGATGGCGGTGTAGATATTTCCATGTTCCTATAGATGGATGTGTAGATTTTTCCATGTTCCTACAGATGGCGGTGTAGATATTTCCAAGTTTATAGACATGGCGGTGTAGTTATTTCCATGTTTATAGAGAAAGCTGTGTAGATATTTCCATGTATTTGCAGATAGCTGTGTAGATATTTCCATGTTCATACAGATAGTGGTGTAGATATTTCCATGTTCATCGACATGGCGGTGTAGATACATCCATGTTCATACAGATGGCGGTGAAGATATTTCCATGTTCATACATATGGCGGTGTAGATATTTCCATGTTCATACAAATGGCGGTGTAGATATTTCCATGTTCAAAGAGATGTCGGTGTAGATATTTCCATGTTCATCCAGATGGCGGTGTAGATATATCCATGTTCATAGAGATGGCGGTGAAGATATTTCCATGTTCATACAGATGGTGGTGTAGATATTTCTAAGTTCATACAAATGGCGGTGTAGATATTTGCATGTTCATAGCGATGGCGGTATAGATATTTCCATGTTTATACAGAGGGCAGTTTAGATATTTCCATGTTTACAGAGATAGCGGTTTAGATATTTCCATGTTTATACACATAGCAGTGTAGATATTTCCAACTTTATAGAGATAGCGGTTTAGATATTTCTATGTTTATAGAGATAGCGTTGTAGATATTTCCATGTTTATACAGATAGCGGTATAGGTATTTCCATGTTTATAGAAATAGTGGTGTAGTTATTTCCAAGTTCATAGAGATAGCGATGTAGGTATTTCCATGTTTATACAGATAGCGGTGAAGATATTTCCATGTTTATACAGATAGCGGAGTAGATATTTCCATGTTTATACAGATAGCGGTTTAGATATTTACATGTTTATAGAGATGGCGGTCTAGATATTTTCTTGTTTATACAGATAGCGGTGTAGATATTTCCATGTTCATACAGATAGCGGTGTAGATATTTCCACCTTTATAGAGATGGCGGTGAAGATATTTCCATGTTCATACAGATGGCGGTGTAGATATTTCCATGTTTTTAGAGATTTCGGTGTAGATATTTCCATGTTTACACAGATAGCGGTTTAGCTATTTCCATGTTTGTACAGATATCGGTGTAGATATTTCCATGTTTCTTCAGATAGTGGTGTGGATATTTGCATCTTAATACAGATGGCGGTGTAGATATTTCCATGTTCATACAGATGGCGGTGCAGATATTTCCATGTACATACAGATGGCGGTATGTATATTTCCAGTTTTATAGAGATAGCGGTGTAGTTATTTCCATGTTTATAGAGATAGCGGTGTAGAATTTTCCATGTATATACAGATAGCTATGAAGATATTTCCATGTTCATACAGATAGCGATGTAGATATTTCCATGTTCATACAGATGGCGGTGTAGATATTTCCATGTTCATAAAGGTAGCGGTTTAGATATTTCCATGTTCATTCAGAGAGCGGTGTAGATATTTCCATGTTCATACAGATAGCGGTGTAGATATTTCCACGTTCATACAGATGGTGGTGTAGATATTTCCATGTTTATACAGAAAGCGGTGTAGATGTTTCCATGTTTTCACAGATAGCGGTGTAGACATTTCCATGTTTACACAGATAGCGTTGTAGATATTTACATGTTTAAAAAGATAGCGTTGTAGTTATTTCCATGTTTATACTGATAGCGGTGAAGATATTTCCATGTTGACACAGATAGCGGTGTGGATATTTCCATGTTGACACAGATAGCAGTGTGGATATTTCCATGTTTATACAGATAGCGGTGTAGATATTTCCATGTTTATACAGATAGCGGTGCAGATATTTCCATGTTTATACAGACAGCGGTGTAGACATTTCCAAGTTTATACAGATAGTGCTGTAGATATTTCCATGTTTATACCGATAGCGGTGTACATATTTCGATCTCAATACTGATGGCAGTGTAGATATTTCCATGTTCCTAAAGATGGCGGTGTAGATATTTCTAAGTTTATAGAGATAGCGGTGTAGTTATTTCCATGTTTATGGAGAAAGCTGTGTGGATATTTGCATGTATATGCTGATAGCTGTGTAGATATTTCCATGTTCATACAGATAGCGGTGTAGATATTTCCATGTTCATCGACATGGCGGTGTAGATACATCAATGTTCATACAGATGGCGGTGAAGATATTTCCATGTTCATACATATGGCGGTGTATTCATTTCCATGTTCATAAAGGTAGCGGTGTAGATATTTCCATGTTCATTCAGATAGCGATGTAGATATATCCATGTTCATACAGATAGCGTTGTAGATATTTCCATGTTCATACAGATGCTGGTGTAGATATTTCCATGTTTACACACATAGCGGTGTGGATATTTCTATGATTATACAGATAGCGGTGCAGATATTTCCATGTTTATACAGATAGCAGTGTAGATATTTCCATGTTTATACAGGTAGCGGCGTAGATAATTCCAAGTTTATACAGATAGCGGTGTAGATATTTCCATGTTTATACAGATAGCGGTGTAGATATTTCCATGTTTATACAGATGGCGGTGTAGATATTTCCATGTTTATGGAGATGGCGGTCGAGATATTTCCATGTTTGTAGAGATAGTGGTGTAGTTATTTCCAAGTGTATAGAGAGAGCGGTGTAGATATTTCCGTGTTTATACAGATAGCGGTGTACATATTTCCATGTTTTTACAGATAGCTGTGTTGACATTTACATGTTTATAGAGATGGCGATCTAGATATTTTCCTGTTAATACAGATAGTGGTGTAGATATATCCATGTTTATAGAGATAGCGGTGAAGATATTTCCATGTTTATAGAGATAGTGGTGTAGATATTTCCAATTTTATACTGATAGCAGTGTAGTAATTTCCATGTTCTTACAGATGGCGGTGTAGATATTTCCATGTTCATAGAGATGGCGGTGTAGATATTTCCATGTTTATACAGATGGCGGTGTAGATTTTTCCATGTTTATAGATATGGCGGTGTAGTTATTTCCATGTTCCTACAGATGGCGGTGTAGATGTTTCCATTTCCATGCAGATGGCGGTGGAGATATTTCCATGTTCCTACAGATGGCGGTGTAGTTATTTCCATGTTCATACAGATAGCGTTGTAAATAATTCCAAGTTTATAGAGATAGCGGTGTAGTTATTTCCATGTTTATAGAGATAGCAGTGTAGATATTTCCAGTGATATACAGATAGCGGTTTAGATATTTCCATGTTCATATAGATAGCGGTGTAGATATTTCCATGTTCATACAGATAGCAGTGTAGATATTTCCATGTTCATACAGATAGCGGTGTTGTTATTTCCATGTTTATACAGACGGCATTGTAGTTATTTCCATGTTGATAGAGATGGCGGTCTAGGTATTTGCATGTTTATAGAGATAGTGGTGTAGTTATTTCCAAGTTTATAGAGACAGCGTTGTAGATATTTCCATGTTTATACAGATAGCGGTGTAGATATTTCCATGTTTATACAGATAGCGGTGTAGATATTTCCATGTTTATACAGATAGCGGTGAAGATGTATGCATGTTTACACAGATAGCGGTGTAGATATTTCCATGTTCATACAGATAGCGGTGTAGATATTTCCATGTTCATCCAGAAGGCTGTGTAGATATTTCCATGTTCATACAGATAGCGGTGCTGATATTTCCATGTTTATACAGGTAGCAGTGTAGATATTTCCATGTTTATACAGATAGCATTGTAGATATTTCCATGTTTATACTGATAGCGGTGTAGATATTTACATGTTTATAGAGATGGCGGTCTAGGTATTTTCTTGTTTATACAGATAGCGGTTTAGATATTTCCATGTTTATGGAGATAGCGGTGTAGATATTTCCTATATTATAAAGATAGCAGTTTAGATAGTTCCATGTTCATGCAGATGGCGGTGAAGATATTTCCATGTTCATACAGATGGCGGTGTAGATATTTTCATGTTCATACAAATGGCGGTGTAGATATTTCCATGTTCATAGAAATGGCGCTGTAGTTATTTTCATGTTTATAGAGATAGTGGTGTAGTTATTTCCATGTTTATAGAGATAGCAGTGTAGATATTTCCATTTATGTACAGATAGCTTTGTAGATATTTCCATGTTCATACAGATAGCGGTGTAGATATTTCCATCTTCAGATAGCGGTGTAGAAATTTCCATGTTCATTCAGAAGCGGTGTAGATATTTTCATGTTCATACTGATAGCGGTGTAGATATTTCCATGTTCATCCAGATGGCGGTGAAGGTATTTCCATGTTCATCCAGATGGCGGTGAAGATATTTCCATGTTCATACAGATGGCGGTGTAGATATTTCCATGTTCTTACACACGGCGATGTAGATATTTCGATGTTCATACGGATGGCGATGTAGATATTTCCATTTCATACAGATGGCGGTGTAGATGTTTCCATGTTTATAGAGATGGCGGTGTAGATATTTTCATGTTTATACAGAGGGCGGTTTAGATATTTCCATGTTTACAGAGATAGCGGTGTAGATATTTCCATGCTGATACACATAGCGGTGTAGAGATTTCCAAGTTTATAGAGATAGCGGTGTAGATATTTCCAAGTTTATAGAGATAGCGGTGTAGGCATTTCCATGTTTATAGACATGGCGGTGTAGATATTTCCATGTTTATTCAGATGGCGGTGTAGATATTTCTCTGTTTATAGAGATGGCGGTCTAGATATTTCCATGTTTACAGAGATAGTGTTGTAGTTATTTCCAAGTTTATACAGATAGCGGTGTAGATATTTCCATGTTTTTACAGATAGTGTTGTAGTTATTTCCAAGTTTATACAGATAGCGGTGTAGATATTTCCATGTTTATAAAGATGGCTGTCTAGATATTTTCTTGTTTATACAGATAGCGGTGTAGATATTTCCATGTTTATTGAGATAGCGGTGTAATTATTTCCAATTTTATTCAGATAGTAGTGTAGATATTTCCGTGTTCATACACATAGTGGTGTAGATATTTCCACGTTTATAGAGATGGCAGTGTAGATATTTCCATGTCAATACAGATGTCATTGTAGATATTTCCATGTTTATAGAGGTGGAGGTGCAGATATTTCCATGTTTATATAGATGGCGGTGTAGATATTTCCACCTTTATACAGATAGCTGTACACATATTTCCATGTTCATCCAGATGGCGGTGAAGATATTTCCGTGTTCATACAGATGGCAGTGTAGATATTTCCATGTTTATACAGATAGTGGTGTAGATATTTCCATGTTTATAGAGATAGTGGTGTAGATAATTCCAATTTTATACAGATAGCGGTGTAGATATTTCCACGTTTATAGAGATGGCGGTGTAGATATTTCCATGTTCATACAGATGGCGGTGTAGATATTTCCACCTTAATAGAGATGGCGGTGTAGATATTTTCATGTTTACACAGATGGCGGCGTAGATATTTCCATGTTTACACAGATAGCGGTGTAGACATTTCCATGTTTACACAGATAGCGGTGTGGATATTTCCATGTTTATGCAGATAGCAGTGTAGATATTTCCATGTTTATACAGATAGAGGTGCGGATGTTTCCATATTTCTACAGATAGTTGGGCAGATATTTCTATGTTTATACAGATAGCGGTGTAGATATTTCCATCTTAATACAGCTGGCGGTTTAGATACCTCCTTGTTCTTACAGATGGCGGTGTAGATATTTCCATGTTCATCTAGATGGCGGTGTAGATATTTCAAAGTTTATAGAGATATCGCTGTAGTGATTTCCATATTTATAGAGAAATCTGTGTAGATATTTCCGTGTATATGCAGATAGCTGTGTAGATATTTCCATGTTCATGCAGAGAGCGGTGTAGATATTTCCATGTTCATCCAGATTCCGGTGTAGATATATCCATGTTCATACAGATGGCGGTGAAGATATTTCCATGTTCATACAGATGGCGGTGTAGATATTTCCATGTTCATAGAGATGGCGGTGTAGATATTTCCATGTTTATACAGATAGCAGCGTAGTTATTTCCATGTTTATAGAGATAGCAGTGTAGATATGTCCATTGATATACACATAGCTGTGTAGATATTTGCATGTTCATACAGATAGCGGTGTAGATATTTCCATGTTCATAGAGATGGCACTGTAGATATTTCCATGTTCATACAAATTGCGGTGTAGATATTTCCATGTTCATAGGGATGGCGGTGTAGATATTTCCATGTTTATACAGATAGCAGTGTAGTTATTTCCATGTTTATAGAGATAGCAGTGTAGATATTTCCATTGATATACAGATAGCTGTGTGGATATTTACATGTTCATACAGATGGCGCTGTAGATATTTCCATGTTCGTACGGATGGCAGTGTAGATATTTCCATGTTCATACAGGTGGCGGTGTAGATATTTCAATGTTTATACAGATAGCAATGTAGTTCTTTCCATGTTTATAGAGATAGCAGTGTAGATATTTCCATCTTAATAAAGATGGCGGTGTAGATATTTCCATGTTCATAGAGATGGCGGTGTAGATATTTCCATGTTTACGCAGATAGCGGTATAGATATTTCCATGTTTATACAGATGGTGGTGTAGATATTTCCATGTTTATAGAGATGGCGGTCTAGATATTTCCATGTTTATAGAGATAGTGGTGTAGTTATTTCCAAGTTTATAGAGACAGCGTTGTAGATATTTCCATGTTTATACAGATAGCGGTGAACATATTTCCATGTTTATACAGATAGCGGTGTAGACATTTCCATGTTTATACAGATAGCGGTGTAGATATTTCCAAGTTTATAGAGATAGTGGTGTAGATAATTCCAAATTTATACAGATAGCAGTGTAGATATTTCCAAGTTCATACAGATAGCGGTGTAGATATTTCTACGTTCATAGAGATGACCATGTAGATATTTCCATGTTCATACAGATGGCGGTGTAGATATTTCCATGTTTGTAGAGATGGCGGTGTAGATATTTCCATGTTTACACAGATGGCGGTGTAGACATTTCCATGTTTACACAGATAGCGGTGTGGATATTTTCATGTTTATACAGATAGCCGTGCGGATATTTCCATGTTTATACAGATAGTGGTGCCGATATTTCCATGTTTATACAGATAGCCGTGTAGATATTTCCATCTTAATACAGACGGCGATGTAGGTATGTACATGTTCGTACAGATGGCGATGTAGATATTTCCATGTTCATACAGATGGCGCTGTAGATATTTCCATGTTCATACAAATGGCGGTGTAGATATTTCCATGTTCATAGGGATGGCGGTGTAGATATTTCCATGTTCTTACAAATGGCGGCGTAGATATTTCCATGTTCATAGAGATGGCAGTGTAGATATATCCATGTTTATACAGATAGCAGTGTAGTTATTTCCATGTTTATGGAGATAGCAGTGTAGATATTTCCAATGATATACAGATAGCTGTGTAGATATTTGCATGTTCATACAGATAGCGGTGTAGATATTTCCATGTTCATACAGATAGTGGTATAGATATTTCCATGTTCATACAGATAGCAGTGTAGATATTTCCATGTTCATACAGATAGCGGTGTAGGTATTTCCATGTTCATACAGATAGCGGTGTAGACATTTCCATGTTCATACAGATACTGGTATAGATATTTCCATGTTTATACAGATAGCAGTGTAGATATTTCCATGTTTATACAGATAGCGGTGTAGTTATTTCCATGATTATAGAGATAGCAGTGTAGATATTTCCATTGATATACAGATAGCTGTGTAGATATTTGCATGTTCATAGAGATAGCGGTGTAGATATTCCCATGTTCATACAGATAGCGGTGTAGATATTTCCATGTTCATACAGATAGCGGTGTAGATATTTCCATGTTTATAGAGTTAGCGGTGAAGATATTTCCATGTACATACAGATGGCGGTGTAGATATTTCCATGTTTATAGAGATGGCGGTGAAGATATTTTCATGTTTACACAAATGGCGTTGTAGATGTGTCCATGTTTACACAGATAGCGGTGTAGACATTTCCATGTTTACACAGATAGCGGTGTGGTTATTTCCATGTTCATCCAGATGCCGGTGTAGATATATCCATGTTCATACAGATGGGGGTGAAGATATTTCCATGTTCATACCGATGGCGGTGTAGATATTTCCATGATCATACAAATGGCGGTGTTGATATTTCCATGTTCATAGAGATGGCGGTATAGTTATTTCCATGTTCATACAGATAGCGGTATAGTTATTTCCATGTTCATACAGATAGCAGTGTAGATATTTCCATGTTCATACAGATAGCGGTGTAGATATTTCAATGTTCATACAGATAGCGGTGTAGATATTTCCATGTTCATACAGATTGCGGTGTAGATATTTCCATGTTCATACACATAGCGGTGTAGATATTTCCATGTTCATACGTTTAGCGGTGTAGATATTTCCATGTTCATTCAGACGGCGGTGTAGATATTTACATGTTCATACAGATGTCATTGTAGATATTTCCATGTTCGTACGGATGGCAGTGTAGATATTTCCATGTTCATACAGGTGGCGGTGTAGATATTTCCATGTTTATACAGATAGCAGTGTAGTTATTTCCATGTTTATAGAGATAGCAGTGTAGATATTTCCATTGATATACAGATAGCTGTGTAGATATTTCCATGTTCATACAGATAGCGGTGTAGATATTTCCGTGTTCATACAGATAGCAGTGTAGATATTTCTATGTTCATACAGATAGCGGTGTAGATATTTCCATGTTCATGTAGATAGTGGTGTAGATATTTCCATGTTCATATACTTAGCGGTGTAGGTATTTCCATGTTCATTCAGATGGCGGTGTAGATATGTGCATGTGCATACAGATGGCGGTATAGATATTTCCATGTTCGTACCGATGGCCGTGTAGATATTTCCATGTTCATAGAGATGGCGGTGTAGATATTTCCATGTTTATGCAGATAGTGGTATAGATATTTCCATGTTTATACAGATGGTGGTGTAGATATTTCCATGTTTATAGAGATGGCGGTCTAGATATTTCCATGTTTATAGAGATTGGGGTGTAGTTATTTCCAAGTTTATTCAGACAGCGTTGTAGATATTTCCATGTTTATACAGATGGCGGTGAAGATATTTCCATGTTTATACAGATAGCGGTGTAGATATTTCCATGTTTATAGAGATAGAGGTGTAGTTAATTCCAATTTTATACAGACAGCAGTGTAGATATTTCCAAGTTCATACAGATAGCGGTGTACATATTTCCATGTTTATAGAGATAGCGGTGTAGATATTTTCATGTTTACACAGATGGCGGTGTAGATATTTCCATATTCATACAGATGGCAGTGTAGATATTTCGAAGTTTATAGAGATAGCGCTGTAGTTATTTCCATATTTATAGAGAAATCTGTGTAGATATTTCCATGTATATGCAGATAGCTGTGTAGATATTTCCATGTTCATGCAGATAGCAGTGTAGATACTTCCATGTTCATCCAGATGCCGTTGTAGATATATCCATGTTCATACAGATGGAGGTGAAGATATTTCCATGTTCATACAGATGGCGGTGTAGATATTTCCATGTTCGTACAAATGGCGGTGTAGATATTTCCATGTTCATAGAGATGGCGGTGTAGATATTTCCATGTTCATACAGAAAGCGGTGTAGATATTTCCAGGTTAATAGAGATGGCGGTGTAGCTATTTCCATGTTTATACAGATAGCAGTGTAGTTATTTCCATGTTTATAGGGATAGCAGTGTAGATATTTGCATGTTCATACAGTTAGCTGTGTAGATATTTGCATGTTCATACAGATAGCGGTGTAGATATTTCCATGTTCATACAGATAGCGGTGTAGATATTTCCATGTTCATATAGATAGCGGTGTAGATATTTCCATGTTCATACAGATAGCGCTGTAGATATTTCAATGTTCATACAGATAGCGGTGTAGATATTTCCATGTTCATACAGTTAGCGGTGTAGATATTTCCATGTTCATACAGATGGCGGTGTAGATATGTACATGTTCATACAGATGGCGGTGTAGATATTTCCATGTTAGTACGGATGGCAGTGCAGATATTTCCATGTTCATACAGGTGGCGGTGTAGATATTTCCATGTTTATACAGATAGCAATGTAGTTATTTCCATGTTTATAGAGATAGCAGTGTAGATATTTCCACTGATATACAGATAGCTGTGTAGATATTTGCATGTTCATACAGATAGCGGTGTAGATATTTCCATGTTCATACAGATAGCGGTGTAGATATTTCCATGTTCATACAGATAGCGGTGAAGGTATTTCCATGGTCATACATATAACGGTGTAGATATTTCCATGTACATACAGATAGCGGTGTAGATATTTCCATGTTCATACAGTTAGCGGTGTAGATATTTCCATGTTCATACAGATGGTGGTGTAGATATTTACATGTTCATACAGATGGCGGTGTAGATATTTCCATGTTCATAGAGATGGTGGTGTAGGTATTTCCTTGTTCTTAGAGATGGCGGTGTAGATATTTCCATGTTTATGCAGATAGCGGTGTAGATATTTCCATGTTCATACCGATAGCGGTGTAGATATTTCCATGTTCATGTAGATAGCGATGTAGGTATTTCCAAGTTCATACGCTTAGCGGTGTAGATATTTCCATGTTCATACAGATGGCGGTGTAGATATGTGCATGTTCATACAGATGGCGGTGTAGATATTTCCATGTTCGTACCAATGGCCGTGTAGATACTTCCATGTTCATAGAGATGGCGGTGTAGATATTTCCATGTTTATGCAGATAGTGGTATAGATATTTCCATGTTTATACAGATGGTGGTGTAGATATTTCCATGTTTATGGAGATGGCGGTCTATATATTTTCATGTTTATAGAGATAGGGGTGTAGTTATTTCCAAGTTTATATTGACAGCGTTGTAGATAATTCCATGTTTATACAGATAGCGGTGAAGATATTTCCATGTTTATAGAGATAGCGGTGTAGATATTTCCACGTTTATACAGATAGCGGTGTAGATATTTCCATGTTTATAGAGATAGTGGTGTACATAATTCCAATTTTATACAGACAGCAGTGTAGATATTTCCAAGTTCATACAGATAGCGGTGTAGATATTTCCATGTTTATAGAGATAGCGGTGTAGATATTTTCATGTTTACACAGATGGCGGTGTAGATATTTCCATGTTTACACACATAGCAGTGTAGATATTTCCATGTTTACACAGATAGCGGTGTGGATATTATCATGTTTATGCAGATAGCGGTGTAGGTATTTCCAAGTTTATACAGATAGCGGTGCGGATATTTTCATGTTTATTCAGATAGTGGTGCAGATATTTCCATGTTTATACAGATAGCGGTGTAGATATTTCCATCTTAATACAGATGACGGTGTAGGTATGTCCATGTTCGTACAGATGGCGGTGTAGATACTTCCATATTCATACAGATGGCAGTGTAGATATTTCGAAGTTTATAGAGATAGCGCTGTAGTTATTTCCATATTTATAGAGAAATCTGTGTAGATATTTCCATGTATATGCAGATAGCTGTGTAGATATTTCCATGTTTATGCAGATAGCAGTTTAGATACTTCCATGTTCCTCCAGATGACGGTGTAGATATATCCATGTTCATACAGATGGCGGTGAAGATATTTCCATGTTCAAACAGATAGCGGTGTAGATATTTCCATGTTCATACAAATGGCGGTGTAGATATTTCCATGTACATAGAGATGGCGGTGTAGATATTTCCATGTTCATACAGAAAGCGGTGTAGATATTTCCAGGTTAATAGAGATGGCGGTGTAGCTATTTCCATGTTTATACAGATAGCAGTGTAGTTATTTCCATGTTTATAGAGACAGCAGTGTAGATAATTGCATGTTCATACAGTTACCTGTGTAGATATTTGCATGTTCATACAGATAGCGGTGTAGATATTTCCATGTTAATACAGATAGCGGTGTAGATATTTCCATGTTCGTACAGATAGCGGTGTAGATATTTCCATGTTCATAGAGATAGCGCTGTAGATATTTCCATGTTCATACAGATAGCGGTGTAGATATTTCCATGTTCATACAGTTAGCGGTGTAGATATTTCCATCTTCATACACATGGCGGTGTAGATATTTACATGTTCATACAGATGGCGGTGTAGATATTTCCATGTTAGTACGGATGGCATTGCAGATATTTCCATGTTCATACAGGTGGCGGTGTAGATATTTCCATGTTTATACAGATAGCAATGTAGTTCTTTCCATGTTTATAGAGATAGCAGTGTAGATATTTCCATTGATATACAGATAGCTGTGAAGATATTTGCATGTTCATACAGATAGCGGTGTAGATATTTCCACGTTCATACAGATAGCGGTGTAGATATTTCCATGTTCATACAGATAGCGGTGTAGATATTTCCATGTTCATACAGATAGCGGTGTAGATATTTCCATGTTCATACAGATAGCGGTGTAGATATTTCCATGTTCATACGGATAGCGGTGTAGATATTTCCATGGTCTTACAGATAACAGTGTAGATATTTCCATGTTCATACAGATAGCGGTGTAGATATTTCCATGTTCATACAGATAGCGGTGTAGATATTTCCATGTTCATACAGATGGCGGTGTAGATATTTACATGTTCATACAGATGGCGGTGTAGATATTTCCATGTTCGTACAGATGGCGGTGTAGATATTTCCTTCTTCATAGAGATGGCGGTGTAGATATTTCCATGTTTATGCAGATAGCGGTATATATATTTCCATGTTTATACAGATGGTGCTATAGATATTTCCATGTTTATAGAGATGGCGGTCTAGATATTTCCATGTTTATAGAGATAGTGGTGTAGTTATTTCCAAGTTTATAGAGACAGCGTTGTAGATATTTCCATGTTTATACAGATAGCGGTGAAGAGGTTTCCATGTTTATACAGATAGCGGTATAGATATTTCCATGTTTATACAGATAGCGGCGTAGAGATTTCCAAGTTTATAGAGATAGTGGTGTAGATATTTCCAATTTTAAACAGATAGCAGGGTAGATATTTCCAAGTTCATACAGATAGCGGTGTAGATATTTCCACGTTCATAGAGATGGCGGTGTAGATATTTCCATGTTCATACAGATGGCGGTGTAGATATTTCCATGTTTGTAGAGATGGTGGTGTAGATATTTTCATGTATGCACAGATGGCGGTGCAGATATTTCCATGTTCATACAGATAGCGGTGTAGATATTTCCATGTTCATATAGTTAGCGGTGTAGATATTTCCATGTTCATGCAGATGGTGGTGTAGATATTTACACGTTCAGATGGCGGTGTAGATATTTCCATGTTCGTACGGATGGCAATGTAGATATTTCCATGTTCATACAGGTGGCGGTGTAGATATTTCCATGTTTTTACAGATAGCAGTGTAGTTATTTCCATGTTTATAGAGATAGCAGTGTAGATATTTCCATTGATATACAGATAGCTGTGTAGATATTTGCATGTTCATACAGATAGCGGTGAAGATATTTCCATGTTCATACAGATGGCGGTGTAGATATTTCCATGTTCATAGAGATGGCGGTGTAGATATTTCCATGTTTATGCAGATAGCGGTATAGATATTTCCATGTTTATACTGATGGTGGTGTAGATATTTCCATGTTTATAGAGATAGTGTTCTAGTTATTTCCAAGTATATAGAGACAGCGTTGTAGATATTTCCATGTTTATACTGATAGCGTTGAAGTTATTTCCATGTTTATACAGATAGCGGTGTAGATCTTTCCATGTTTATACAGATAGCGATGCAGATATTTCCAAGTTTATAGAGATAGCGGTGTAGATAATTCCAATTTTATACAGATAACAGTGTAGATTTTTCCAAGTTCATACAGATAGCGGTGTAGATATTTCCACGTTTATAGACATGGCGGTGTAGATATTTCCACGTTCATACAGATGGCGGTGTAGATATTTCCATGTTTATACAGATAGCGGTGTAGATATTTCCATGCTTATAGAGATAGTGGTGTAGATAATTGCAATTTTACAGATAGCAGTGTAGATATTTCCAAGTTCATACAGATAGCGGTGTAGATATTTCCATCTTAATACAGATGGCGGTGTAGATATGTCCATGTTCATACAGATGGCGGTGTAGATATTTCGAAGTTCATAGAGATAGCGCTGTAGTTATTTCCAAATTTATAGAGAAATCTGTGTAGATATTTCCATGCATATGCAGTTAGCTGTGTAGATATTTCCATGTTCATTCAGATAGCAGTGTAGATATTTCCATGTTCATCCAGATGCCGGTGTAGATATATCCATGTTCATACAGATGGCGGTGAAGACATTTCCATGTTCATACAGATGGCGGTGTAGATATTTCCATGTTCATACAGATGGCGGTGTAGATATATCCATATTCATAGAGATTGCGGAGTAGATATTTTCATGTTCACACAAATGGTGATGTAGATATTTCCATGTTCAGAGATGGCGGTGTAGATATTTCCATGTTTATACAGATAGCAGTGTCATTATTTACATGTTTATAGAGATAGCAGTGTAGATATTTCCATTGATATACAGATAGCTGTGTAGATATTTGCATGTTCATACAGATAGCGGTGTAGATATTTCCATGTTCATACAGATAGCGGTGTAGATATTTCCATGTTCATACAGATAGCGGTGTAGATATTTCCATGTTCATACAGATAGCGGTGTAGATATTTCGATGTTCATGCAGATAGCGGAGTAGATATTTCCATGTTCATACAGAGAGCGGTGTAGATATTTCCAAGTTCATACAGATAGCGGTGTAGATATTTCCATGTTCATACAGATAGCAGTGTAGATATTTCCATGTTCATACAGATAGCCGTGTAGATATTTCCAAGTTCATTCAGTTAGCGGTGTAGATATTTGCATGTTCACACAGATGGCGGTGTAGATATTTCCATGTTCCTACAGATGGCGGTGAAGATATTTCCATGTTCGTACTGATGGCAGTGTAGATATTTCCATGTTTATACAGGTGGCGGTGTAGATATTTCCATGTTTATACAGATAGCGGTGTAGATATTTCCATGTTCAAACTGTTAGCGGTGTAGACATTTCCATGTTTACACAGATAGCGGTTGGCATATTTCCATGTTTATGCAGATAGCAGTGTAGATATTTCCATGTTTATACAGATAGCGGTGCGGATATTTCCATGTTTATACAGATAGTTGGGCAGTTATTTCCATGTTTATACAGATAGAGGTGTAGGTATTTCCATCTTAATACAGATGGTGGTGTAGATATGTCCATTTTCTCACAGATGGCGGTGTAGATATTTCGATGTTCATACAGATGGCGGTGTAGATATTTCGAAGTTTATAGAGATAGCGCTGTAGATATTTTCATATTTATAGAGAAATCTGTTTAGATGTTTCCATGTATATGCAGATAGCTGTGTAGATATTTCCATGTTCATGCAGATAGCGGTGTAGATATTTCCATGTTCATCCAGATGCCGGTGTAGATATATCCATGTTCATACAGATGGCAGTGAAGATATTTCCATGTTCATACAGATGGCTGTGTAGATATTTCCATGTTCATACAAATGGCGGTGTAGATATTTCCATGTTCATACAGATGGCGGTGTAGATATTTCCATTTTTAAAGAGATGGCGGTGTAGATATTTCCATGTTCATACAGATAGAGGTATAGATATTTCCATGTTCATACAGATAGCGGTGTAGATATTTCCATGTTCATACAGATAGCGGTGTAGATATTTCCATGTTCATACAGATAGCGGTGTAGATATTTCCATGTTCATACTGATTGCGGTGTAGATATTTCTATGTTCATACAGATAGCAGTGTAGATATTTCCATGTTCATACAGTTAGCGGTGTATATATTTTCATGTTCATTCAGATGGCGGTGTGGATATTTCCATGTTCATACGGATGGCAGTGTAGATAACTCCATGTTCATACAGGTGGCGGTGTAGATATTTCCATGTTTATACAGATAGCAGTGTAGTTATTTCCATGTTTATAGAGTTAGCAGTGTAGATATTTCCATTGATATACAGATAGCTGTTTAGATATTTGCATGTTCAAACAGATAGCGGTGTAGATATTTCCGTGTTCAAACAGATAGCGGTGTATATATTTCAATGTTCATACAGATACCAGTGTAGATATTTCCATGTTCTTACAGATAGCGGTGTAGATATTTCCATGTTCATACAGATAGCGGTGTAGATATTTCCATGTTCATACAGTTAGCGGTGTAGATATTTCCATGTTCATACAGATGGCGTGTAGATATGTGCATGTTCATACAGATGGCGGTGTAGATATTTCCATGTTCGTACAGATGGCCGTGTAGATATTTCCATGTTCATAGAGATGACGTTGTAGATATTTCCATGTTTATGCAAATAGCGGTATAGATATTTCCATGTTTATACAGATGGTGGTGTAGATATTTCCATGTTTATAGAGATAGTGTTCTAGTTATTTCCAAGTATATAGAGACAGCGTTGTAGATATTTCCATGTTTATACAGATAGCGGTGAAGATATTTCCATGTTTATACACATAGCGGTGTAGATATTTGAATGTTTATACAGATAGCAGTGTAGATATTTCCATGTTTATACAGAGAGCAGTGTAGTTATTTCCATGTTTATAGAGATAGCAGTGTAGATATTTCCATTGGTATACCGATAGCTGTGTAGAAATTTGCATGTTCATAGAGATAGCGGTGTAGATATTTCCATCTTCATATAGATAGCCGTGTAGATATTTCCATCTTCATACAGATAGAGGTGTAGATATTTCCGTGTTCATACAGATAGCGGTGTAGTTATTTCCATGTTCATACAGATAGCGGTGTAGATATTTCCATGTTCAAACAGTTAGCGGTGTAGATATTTCCATGTTCATACACATGGCTGTGTAGATATTTACATGTTCATACAGATGGCGGTGTAGATATTTCCATGTTCGTACGGATGGCACTGTAGATATTTCCATGTTCATACAGGTGGTGGTGTAGATATTTCCATGTTTATACAGATAGCAGTGTATTTATTTCCATGTTTATAGAGATAGCACTGTAGATATTTCCATTGATATAGAGATAGCTGTGTAGATATTTGCATGTTCATACAGATAGCGGTGTAGATATTTCCATATTCATACAGATAGCGGTGTAGATATTTCCATGTTCATACAGATAGCGGTGTAGATATTTCCATGTTCATATAGTTAGCGGTGCAGATATTTCCATGTTCATACAGATAGCGGTGTAGATATTTACATGTTCATTCAGATGTCAGCGTAGATAGTTCCAAGTTCGTACTGGTGGTTGTGTAGATATTTCCATGTTCATAGAGATGGCTGTGTAGATATTTCCATGTTTATACAGATGGTGGTGTAGATGTTTCCATGTTTATAGAGATGGCGGTCTAGATATTTCCATGTTTATAGAGATAGTGGTGTAGTTATTTCCAAGTTTATAGAGACAGCGTTGTAGATATTTCCATGTTTATACAGATAGCGGTGAAGATATTTCAATGTTTATACAGATAGCGGTGTAGATATTTCCATGTTTATACAGATAGCGGTGTAGACATTTCCAAGTTTATAGAGATAGTGGTGTAGATAATTCCAATTTTATCCAGATAGCAGTGTAGATATTTCCAAGTTCATACTGATAGCGGTGTAGATATTTCCACGTTCATAGAGATGGCGGTTTAGATATTTCCATGTTCATACAGATGGCGTTGAAGATATTTACATGTTTGTAGAGATGGCGGTGTAGATATTTTCATGTTTACACAGATGGCGGTGTAGATATTTCCATGTTTACACAGATAGCGGTGTAGACATTTCCATGTTTACACAGATAGCGGTGTGGATATTTCCATGTTTATACAGATAGCCGTGCGAATATTTCCATGTTTATACAGATAGTGGTGCCGATATTTCCATGTTTATACAGATAGCGGTGTAGATATTTCCATCTTAATACAGATGGCGGTGTAGATATGTCCATGGTCGTACAGGTGGCGGGGTAGATATTTCCATGTTCATACAGATGGCAGTGTAGATATTTCGAAGTTTATAGAGATAGCGCTGTAGTTTTTTCCATATTTATAGAGAAATCTGTGTAGATATTTCCATGTATATGCAGATAGCTGTGTAGATATTTCCATGTTCATCCAGATGCCGGTGTAGATATGTCCATGTTCATACAGATGGGGGTGAAGATATTTCCATGTTCATACAGATGGCGGTGTAGATATTTCCATGTTCATACAAATGGCGGTGTAGATATTTCCATGTTCATAGAGATGGCGGTGTAGATATTTCCATGTTCATACAAATGGCGGTGTAGATATTTCTATGTTCATATAGATGGCGGTGTAGATATTTCCATGTTTATACAGATAGCAGTGTAGTTATTTCCATGTTTATAGAGATAGCATTGTAGATATTTCCATTGATATACAGATAGCTGTGTAGATATTTGCATGTTCATACAGATAGCGGTGTAGATATTTCCATGTTCATACAGATAGCAGTGTAGATATTTCCATGTTCATACAGATAGCAGTGTAGATATTTCCATGTTGATACAGATATCGTTGTAGGTATTTCCATGTTCATACAGATGGCGGTGTAGATATTTCCATGTTCATACAGATAGCGGTGTAGATATTTCCATGTTCATACATTTAGCGGTGTAGATATTTCCATGTTCATTCAGATGGCGGTGTAGATATTTACATGTTCATACAGATGGCATTGTAGATATTTCCATGTTCGTAGGGATGGCAGTGTAGATATTTCCATGTTCATACAGGTGGCGGTGTAGATATTTCCATGTTTATACAGATAGCAGTGTAGTTATTTCCATGTTTATAGAGATAGCAGAGTAGATATTTCCATTGATATACAGATAGCTGTGTAGGTATTTCCATGTTCATACAGATAGCGGTGTAGATATTTCCATGTTCATACAGATAGCGGTGTAGATATTTCCATGATCAAACTGATAGCGGTGTAGATATTTCCATGTTCATGCAGATAGCGGTGTAGATATTTCCATGTTCATACAGTTAGCGGAGTAGATATTTCCATGTTCATACAGATGGCGGTGTAGATATTTACATGTTCATACAGATAGCGGTGTAGATATTTCCATGTTCGTACAGATGGCGGTGTAGATATTTCCATGTTCATAGAGATGGCGGTGTAGATATTTCCATGTTTATGCAGATAGCGGTATAGATATTTCCATTTTTATACAGATGATGGTGTAGATATTTCCATGTTTACAGAGATAGTGGTGTAGTTATTTCCAAGTTTATAGAGACAGCGTTGTAGATATTTCCATGTTTATACAGATAGCGGTGAAGATATTTCAATGTTTATACAGATAGCGGTGTAGATATTTCCATTTTTATACGGATAGCGGTGTAGACATTTCCAAGTTTATAGAGATAGTGGTGTAGATAATTCCAATTTTATACAGATAGCAGTCTAGATATTTCCAAGTTCATACAGATAGCGGTGTAGATATTTCCATGTTCATACAGATAGCGGTGTAGATATTTCCATGTTCATACGGTTAGCGGTGTGGATATTTCCATGTTCATTCAGATGGCGTTGTAGATATTTACATGTTCATACTGATGGCATTGTAGATATTTCCATGTTCGTACGGATCGCAGTGTAGATATTTCCATGTTCATACAGGTGGCGGTGTAGATATTTCCATGTTCATACAGATAGCGGTGTAGATATTTCCATGTTCATACAGATAGCGGTGTAGATATTTCCATGTTCATACAGATAGTGGTGTAGATATTTCCATGTTCATACAGATAGCGGTGTAGATATTTCCATGTTCATACTGATTGCGGTGTAGATATTTCTATGTTCATACAGATAGCAGTGTAGATATTTCCATGTTCATACAGTTAGCGGTGTATATATTTTCATGTTCATTCAGATGGCGGTGTAGATATTTACATGTTCATACAGATGGCGGTGTAGATATTTCCATGTTCATACGGATGGCAGTGTAGATAACTCCATGTTCATACAGGTGGCGGTGTAGATATTTCCATGTTTACACAGATAGCAGTGTAGTTATTTCCATGTTTATAGAGTTAGCATTGTGGATATTTCCATTGATATACAGATAGCTGTGTAGATATTTGCATGTTCAAACACATAGCGGTGTAGATATTTCCATGTTCAAACAGATAGCGGTGTAGATATTTCAATGTTCATACAGATACCAGTGTAGATATTTCCATGTTCTTACAGATAGCGGTGTAGATATTTCCATGTTCATACAGATAGCGGTGTAGATATTTCCATGTTCATACAGTTAGCGGTGTAGATATTTCCATGTTCATACAGATGGCGGTGTAGATATGTGCATGTTCATACAGATGGCGGTGTAGATATTTCCATGTTCGTACAGATGGCCGTGTAGATATTTCCATGTTCATAGAGATGACGTTGTAGATATTTCCATGTTTATGCAAATAGCGGTATAGATATTTCCATGTTTATACAGATGGTGGTGTAGATATTTCCATGTTTATAGAGATAGTGTTCTAGTTATTTCCAAGTATATAGAGACAGCGTTGTAGATATTTCCATGTTTATACAGATAGCGGTGAAGATATTTCCATGTTTATACACATAGCGGTGTAGATATTTGAATGTTTATACAGATAGCAGTGTAGATATTTCCATGTTTATACAGAGAGCAGTGTAGTTATTTCCATGTTTATAGAGATAGCAGTGTAGATATTTCCATTGGTATACCGATAGCTGTGTAGAAATTTGCATGTTCATAGAGATAGCGGTGTAGATATTTCCATCTTCATATAGATAGCCGTGTAGATATTTCCATCTTCATACAGATAGCGGTGTAGATATTTCCGTGTTCATACAGATAGCGGTGTAGATATTTCCATGTTCATACAGATAGCGGTGTAGATATTTCCATGTTCATACAGTTAGCGGTGTAGATATTTCCATGTTCATACACATGGCTGTGTAGATATTTACATGTTCATACAGATGGCGGTGTAGATATTTCCATGTTCGTACGGATGGCACTGTAGATATTTCCATGTTCATACAGGTGGTGGTGTAGATATTTCCATGTTTATACAGATAGCAGTGTATTTATTTCCATGTTTATAGAGATAGCACTGTAGATATTTCCATTGATATAGAGATAGCTGTGTAGATATTTGCATGTTCATACAGATAGCGGTGTAGATATTTCCATATTCATACAGATAGCGGTGTAGATATTTCCATGTTCATACAGATAGCGGTGTAGATATTTCCATGTTCATATAGTTAGCGGTGCAGATATTTCCATGTTCATACAGATAGCGGTGTAGATATTTACATGTTCATTCAGATGTCGGCGTAGATAGTTCCAAGTTCGTACTGGTGGTTGTGTAGATATTTCCATGTTCATAGAGATGGCTGTGTAGATATTTCCATGTTTATACAGATGGTGGTGTAGATGTTTCCATGTTTATAGAGATGGCGGTCTAGATATTTCCATGTTTATAGAGATAGTGGTGTAGTTATTTCCAAGTTTATAGAGACAGCGTTGTAGATATTTCTATGTTTATACAGATAGCGGTGAAGATATTTCAATGTTTATACAGATAGCGGTGTAGATATTTCCATGTTTATACAGATAGCGGTGTAGACATTTCCAAGTTTATAGAGATAGTGGTGTAGATAATTCCAATTTTATCCAGATAGCAGTGTAGATATTTCCAAGTTCATACAGATAGCGGTGTAGATATTTCCACGTTCATAGAGATGGCGGTGTAGATATTTCCATGTTCATACAGATGGCGTTGAAGATATTTACATGTTTGTAGAGATGGCGGTGTAGATATTTTCATATTTACACAGATGGCGGTGTAGTAATTTCCATGTTTACACAGATAGCGGTGTAGACATTTCCATGTTTACACAGATAGTGGTGTGGATATTTCCATGTTTATACAGATAGCCGTGCGAATATTTCCATGTTTATACAGATAGTGGTGCCGATATTTCCATGTTTATACAGATAGCGGTGTAGATATTTCCATCTTAATACAGATGGCGGTGTAGATATGTCCATGGTCGTACAGATGGCGGTGTAGATATTTCCATGTTCATACAGATGGCAGTGTAGATATTTCGAAGTTTATAGAGATAGCGCTGTAGTTTTTTCCATATTTATAGAGAAATCTGTGTAGATATTTCCATGTATATGCAGATAGCTGTGTAGATATTTCCATGTTCATGCAGATAGCGGTGTAGATATTTCCATGTTCATCCAGATGCCGGTGCAGATATGTCCATGTTCATACAGATGGGGGTGAAGATATTTCCATGTTCATACCGATGGCGGTGTAGATATTTCCATGTTCATACAAATGGCGGTGTAGATATTTCCATGTTCATAGAAATGGTGGTGTAGATATTTCCACGTTCATAAAAATGGCGGTGTAGATATTTCTATGTTCATATAGATGGCGGTGTAGATATTTCCATGTTTATACAGATAGCAGTGTAGTTATTTCCATGTTTATAGAGATAGCATTGTAGATATTTCCATTGATATACAGATAGCTGTGTAGATATTTGCATGTTCATACACATAGCGGTGTAGATATTTCCATGTTCATACAGATAGCGGTATAGGTATTTCCATGTTCATACAGATAGCAGTGTAGATATTTCCATGTTCATACAGATAGCATTGTAGATATTTCCATGTTCATACAGATAGCGTTGTAGATATTTCCATGTTCATACAGATGGCGGTGTAGATATTTCCATGTTCATACAGATAGCGGTGTAGATATTTCCATGTTCATACATTTAGCGGTGTAGATATTTCCATGTTCAATCAGATGGCGGTGTAGATATTTACATGTTCATACAGATGGCATTGTAGATATTTCCATGTTCGTAGGGATGGCAGTGTAGATATTTCCATGTTCATACAGGTGGCGGTGTAGATATTTCCATGTTTATACAGATAGCAGTGTAGTTATTTCCATGTTTATAGAGATAGCAGAGTAGATATTTCCACTGATATACATATAGCTGTGTAGGTATTTCCATGTTCATACAGATAGCGGTGTAGATATTTCCATGTTCATACAGATAGCGGTGTAGATATTTCCGTGTTCATACAGATAGCGGTGAAGATATTTCCATGATCATACTGATAGCGGTGTAGATTTTTCCATGTTCATGCAGATAGCGGTGTAGATATTTCCATGTTCATACAGTTAGCGGAGTAGATATTTCCATGTTCATACAGATGGCGGTGTAGATATTTACATGTTCATACAGATAGCGGTGTAGATATTTCCATGTTCGTACAGATGGCGGTGTAGATATTTCCATGTTCATAGAGATGGCGGTGTAGATATTTCCATGTTTATGCAGATAGCGGTATAGATATTTCCGTGTTTATACAGATGATGGTGTAGATATTTCCATGTTTACAGAGATAGTGGTGTAGTTATTTCCAAGTTTATAGAGACAGCGTTGTAGATATTTCCATGTTTATACAGATAGCGGTGAAGATATTTCAATGTTTATACAGATAGCGGTGTAGATATTTCCATTTTTATACGGATAGCGGTGTAGATATTTCCAAGTTTATAGAGATAGTGGTGTAGATAATTCCAATTTTATACAGATAGCAGTCTAGATATTTCCAAGTTCATACAGATAGCGGTGTAGATATTTCCATGTTGATACACATAGCGGTGTAGATATTTCCATGTTCATACGGTTAGCGGTGTGGATATTTCCATGTTCATTCAGATGGCGGTGTAGATATTTACATGTTCATACTGATGGCATTGTAGATATTTCCATGTTCGTACGGATCGCAGTGTAGATATTTCCATGTTCATACAGGTGGCGGTGTAGATATTTCCATGTTCATACAGATAGCGGTGTAGATATTTCCATGTTCATACAGATAGCGGTGTAGATATTTCCATGTTCATACAGATAGCGGTGTAGATATTTCCATGGTCATACAGATAGCGGTGTAGATATTACCATGTTCATACAGATAGCGGTGTAGATATTTCCATGTTCATACAGATAGCGGTGTAGATATTTCCATGTTCATACAGTTAGCGGTGTATATATTTACATGTTCTTACAGATGACGGTGTAGATATTTACATGTTCATACAGATGGCGTTGTAGATATTTCCATGTTCGTACGGATGTCAGTGTAGATATTTCCGTGTTCATACAGGTGGCGGTGTAGATATTTCCATGTTTATACAGAGAGCAGTGTAGTTATTTCCGTGTTTATAGAGATAGCAGTGTAGATATTTCCTTTGATATACAGATAGCTGTGTAGATATTTGCATGTTCATACAGATAGCGGTGTAGATATTTCCATGTTCATACAGATAGCGGTGTAGATATTTCCATGTTCATACAGATAGCGGTGTAGATATTTCCATCTTCATACAGTTAGCGGTGTAGATATTTCCATGTTCATGCAGATGGCCGTGTAGATATTTACACATTCAGATGGCGGTGTAGATATTTCCATGTTCGTACGGATGGCAGCGTAGATATTTCCATGTTCATACAGGTGGCGGTGTAGATATTTCCATGTTTTTACAGATAGCAGTGTAGTTATTTCCATGTTTATAGAGATAGCAGTGTAGATATTTCCATTGATATACAGATAGCTGTGTAGATATTTGCATGTTCATACAGATAGCGGTGTAGATAATTCCATGTTCATACAGATGACCGTGTAGATTTTTCCATGTTCATAGAGATGGCGGTGTAGATATTTCCATGTTTATGCAGATGGCGGTATAGATATTTCCATGTTTATACGGATGGTGGTGTAGATATTTCCATGTTTATAGAGATAGTGTTCTAGTTATTTCCAAGTATATAGAGACAGCGTTGTAGATATTTCCATGTTTATACAGATAGCGTTGAAGTTATTTCCTTGTTTATACAGATAGCGGTGTAGATATTTCCATGTTTATACAGATAGCAGTGTAGATATTTCCAAGTTTATAGAGATAGCGGTGTAGATACTTCCAATTTTATACAGATAGCAGTGTAGATATTTCCAAGTTCATACAGATAATGGTGTAGATATTTCCACGTTTATAGACATGGCGGTGTAGATATTTCCATGTTCATACAGATGGCGGTGTAGATATTTCCATGTTTATACAGATAGCGGTGTAGATATTTCCATGTTTATAGAGATAGTGGTGTAGTGAATTCCAATTTTATACAGATAGCAGTGTAGATATTTCCAACTTCATACGGATAGCGGTGTAGATATTTCCACGTTTATTGGGATGGCGGTGTAGATATTTCCATGTTCATACAGATGGCGGTGTAGATATTTCCATGTTTATAGTGATAGCGGTGTTGATATTTTCATGTTTACACAGATGGCGGTGTAGATATTTCCATGTTTACAGAGATAGCGTTGTGGATATTTCCATGTTTATGCAGATAGCGGTGTAGATATTTCCATGTTTATACAGATAGCTGTGCGGATATTTCCAAGTTTATACAGATAGTGTTGCAGGTATTTCCATGTTTATACAGATAGCGGTGTAGATATTTCCATGTTCATACTCATGGCGGTGTAGATATTTCCAAGTTCGTACAGATGGCGGTGTAGATATTTCCATGTTCATAGAGATGGCGGTGTAGATATTTCCATGTTTATGCAGATAGCGGTATAGATATTTCCATGTTCATACAGATAGCGGTGTAGATATTTCCATGTTCATACTGATTGCGTTGTAGATATTTCCATGTTCATACAGATAGCAGTGTAGATATTTCCATGTTCATACAGTTAGCGGTGTAGATATTTCCATGTTCATTCAGATTGCGGTGTAGATATTTCCATGTTCATACAGATGGTGGTGTAGATATTTCCATGTTTATAGAGATAGTGGTGTAGTTATTTCCAAGTTTATAAAGACAGCGTTGTAGATATTTCCATGTTTATACAGAGAGCGGTGAAGATATTTCCATGTTTATAGAGATAGCGGTGTAGATATTTCCATGTTTATACAGATAGCGGTGTAGATATTTCCAAGTTTATAGAGATAGTGGTGTAGATAATTCCAATTTTATACAGACAGCAGTGTAGATATTTCCAAGTTCATACAGATAGCGGTGTAGATATTTCCATGTTCATAGAGATGGCGGTGTAGATATTTCCATGTTCATACAGATGGCGGTGTAGATATTTCCATGTTTGTAGAGATGGCGGTGTAGATATTTTCATGTTTACACAGATGGAGGTGTAGATATTTCCATGTTTACACAGATAGCGGTGTAGACATTTCCATGTTTACACAGATAGCGGTGTGGATATTTCCATGTTTAAGCAGATAGCGGTGTAGATATTTCCATGTTTATACAGATAGCCGTGTGGATAATTCCATGTTTATACAGATAGTGGTGCCGATATTTCCATGTTTATACAGATAGCGGTGTAGATATTTCCATCTTAATACAGATGGCGGTGTAGATATTTCCATGGTCGTACAGATTGCTGTGTAGATATTTCCATGTTCATACAGATGGCAGTGTAGATATTTCGAAGTTTATAGAGATAGCGCTGTAGTTTTTTCCATATTTATAGAGAAATCTGTGTAGATATTTCCATGTATATGCAGACAGCTGTGTAGATATTTCCATGTTCATGCAGATAGCGGTGTAGATATTTCCATGTTCATCCAGATGCCGGTGTAGATATGTCCATGTTCAAACAGATGGGGGTGAAGATATTTCCATGTTCATACAGGTGGCGGTGTAGATATTCCCATGTTCATACAAATGGCGGTGTAGATATTTCCATGTTCATAGAGATGGCGGTGTAGTTATTTCCATGTTCATACAAATGGCGGTGTAGATATTTCCAAGTTCATATAGATGGCGCTGTAGATATTTAGATGTTTATACAGATAACAGTGTAGTTTTTTCCATGTTTATAGAGATAGCAGTGTAGATATTTCCATTGATATACAGATAGCTGTGTAGGTATTTGCATGTTCATACAGATAGTGGGGTAGATACTTCCAAGTTCATACAGATAGCGGTGGAGATATTTCCATGTTCGTACAGATGGCTGTGTAGATCTTTCCATGTTCATAGAGATGGCGGTGTAGATATTTCCATGTTTATGCAGATAGCGGTATAGATATTTCCATGTTTATATAGATGGTGGTGTAGATATTTCCATGTTTATAGAGATGGCGGTGTAGATATTTCCATGTTTATAGAGATAGCCGTGTAGATATTTCCATTGATATACAGATAGCTGTGTAGATATTTGCATGTTCATACAGATAGTGGTGGAGATATTTCCATGTTCATACAGATAGCGGTATAGATATTTCCATGTTCATACAGATAGCGGTGTAGATATTTCCATGTTCATACAGATTGCGGTGTACATATTTCCATATTCATACAGATAGCGGTGTAGATATTTCCATGTTCATTCCGATAGCGGTGTAGATATTTCCATGTTCATACAGATAGCGGTGTAGATATTTCCATGTTCATACAGATTGCGGTGTAGATATTTCCATGTTCATACAGATAGCAGTGTAGATATTTCCATCTTCATACAGTTAGCGGTGTAGATATTTCCATGT
Source organism: Gorilla gorilla gorilla (assembly GCF_029281585.2). NCBI lineage: Eukaryota > Metazoa > Chordata > Mammalia > Primates > Hominidae > Gorilla > Gorilla gorilla. Next base: position 43,218 of record NC_073244.2, on the reverse strand, counting down.
TCATTCAGATGGCGATGTAGATATTTACATGTTCATACAGATGGCGGTGTAGATATTTCCATGTTCATACGGACGGCAGTGTAGATATTTCCATGTTCATACAGGTGGCGGTGTAGATATTTCCATGTTTATACAGATAGCAGTGTAGTTATTTCCATGTTTATTGAGATAGCAGTGTAGATATTTCCATTGATATACAGATAGCTGTGTAGATATTTGCATGTTCATACAGATAGCGGTGTAGATATTTCCATGTTCATACAGATAGCGGTGTAGATATTTCCATGTTCATTCAGATAGCGGTGTAGATATTTCCATGTTCATACAGATGGCGGTTTAGATATGTGCATGTTCATACAGATGGCGGTGTAGATACTTCCATGTTCGTACATATGGCGGTGTAGATATTTCCACGTTCATAGAGATGGCGGTGTAGATATTTCCATGTTTATGCAGATAGCGGTATAGATATTTCCATGTTTATACAGATGGTGGTGTAGATATTTCCATGTTTATAGAGATGGCGGTCTAGGTATTTCCATGTTTATAGAGATAGTGGTGTAGTTATTTCCAAGTTTATAGAGATAGCGTTGTAGATATTTCCATGTTTATACAGATAGCGGTGAAGATATTTCCATGTTTATACAGATAGCTGTGTAGGTATTTCCATGTTTATACAGATAGCGGTGTAGATATTTCCAAGTTTATAGAGATAGTGGTGAAGATTATTCCAATTTTATACAGATAGCAGTGTAGATATTTCCAAGTTCACACAGATAGCGGTGTAAGTATTTCCACGTTCATAGAGATGGCGGTGTAGGTATTTCCATGTTCATACATATGGCGGTGTAGATATTTCCATGTTTGTAGAGATGGCGGTGTAGATATTTTCATGTTTACACAGATCGCGGTGCAGATACTTCCATGTTTACACAGATAGCAGTGTAGACATTTCCATGTTTACACAGATAGCAGTGTGGATATTTCCATGTTTATGCAGATAGCTGTGTAGTTATTTCCTTGTTTATACAGATAGCCGTGTGGATATTTCCATGTTTATAGAGATAGTTGTGCCGATATTTCCATGTTTATACAGATAGCGGTGTAGATATTTCCATCTTAATACAGATGGCGGTGTGGATATGTCCATATTCGTACATATGGCGGTGTAGATATTTCCATGTTCATACAGATGGCGGTGAAGATTTTTCAAAGTTTATAGAGATGGCGCTGTAGTTATTTCCATATTTGTAGAGAAATCTGTGTAGATATTTCCATGTATATGCAGATAGCTGTGTAGATATTTCCATGTTCATGCAGATAGCGGTGTAGATATTTCCATGTTCATCCAGATGCCGGTGTAGGTATATCCATGTTCATACAGAAGGGGGTGAAGATATTTCCATGTTCATACAGATGGCGGTGTAGATATTTCCATGTTCATACAAATGTCGGTGTAGATATTTCCATGTTCATAGAGATTGCGGTGTAGATATTTCCATGTTCATTCAAATAGCGGTGTAGATATTTCCATGTTCATAGAGATGGCGGTGTAGATATTTCCATGTTTATACAGATAGCAGTGTAATTATTTCCATGTTTATAGAGATAGCAGTGTAGATATTTCCATTGATATACAGATAGCTGTGTAGATATTTGCATGTTCATACAGATAGCGGTGTAGATATTTCCATGTTCATACAGATAGCGGTGTAGACATTACCATGTTCATACAGATAGCGGTGTAGATATTTCCATGTTCATACAGATAGCGGTGTAGATATTTCCATGTTCATACAGATAGCGGTGTAGATATTTCCATGTTCATACAGTTAGCGGTGTAGATATTTCCATGTTCATTCAGATGGCGGTGTAGGTATTTACATGTTCATACAGATGGCGCTGTAGATATTTCCATGTTCGTACGGATGGCAGTGTAGATATTTCCATGTTCATACAGGTGGCGGTGTAGATATTTCAATGTTTATACAGAGAGCAGTGTAGTTATTTCCATGTTTATAGAGATAGCAGTGTAGATATTTCCATTGATATACAGATAGCTGTGTAGATATTTGCATGTTCATACAGATGGCGGTGTAGATATTTCCACGTTCATACAGATAGCGGTGTAGATATTTCCATGTTCATACAGATAGCGGTGTAGATATTTCCATGTTCATAGAGATAGCGCTGTAGATATTTCCATGTTCATACAGATAGCGGTGTAGATATTTCCATGTTTATGCAGATAGTGGTGTAGATATTTCCATGTTTATAGAGATAGTGTTCTAGTTATTTCCAAGTATATAGAGACAGCGTTGTAGATATTTCCATGTTTATACAGATAGCGTTGAAGTTATTTCCATGTTTATACAGATAGCGGTGTAGATATTTCCATGTTTATACAGATAGCGGTGTAGATATTTCCAAGTTTATAGAGATAGCGGTGTAGATAATTCCAATTTTATACAGATAGCAGTGTAGATATTTCCAAGTTCATACAGATAGCGGTGTAGATATTTCCACGTTTATAGACATGGCGGTGTAGATATTTCCATGTTCATACAGATGGCGGTGTAGATATTTCCATGTTTATAGTGATAGCGGTGTAGATATTTTCATGTTTACACAGATGGCGGTGTAGATATTTTCATGTTTACACAGATGGCGGTGTAGATATTTCCATGTTTACACAGATAGCGGTGTGGATATTTCCATGTTTATGCAGATAGCGCTGTAGATATTTCCATGTTTATGCAGATAGCGGTGTAGATATTTCCATGTGTATACAGATAGCGGTGCGGATATTTCCAAGTTTATACGGATAGTGGTGCAGATATTTCCATGTTTATACAGATAGCGGTGTAGATATTTCCATGTTCATACACATGGCGGTGTAGATATTTCCATGTTCGTACAGATGGCGGTGTAGATATTTCCATGTTCATTGAGATGGCGGTGTAGATATTTCCATGTTTATGCAGATAGCGGTACAGATATTTCCATGTTTATACAGATGGTGGTGTAGATATTTCCATGTTTGTAGAGATAGTGTTGTAGTTATTTCCAAGTATATAGAGACAGCGTTGTAGATATTTCCATGTTTATACAGATAGCGTTGAAGTTATTTCCATGTTTATACAGATAGCGGTGTAGATATTTCCATGTTTATACAGATAGCGGTGTAGATATTTCCATGTTTATAGAGATAGTGGTGTAGATAATTCCAATTTTATACAGATAGCAGTGTAGATATTTCCAAGTTCATACTGATAGCAGTGTAGATATTTCCACGTTTATAGAGATGGCGGTGTAGATATTTCCATGTTCATACAGATGGCGGTGTAGATATTTCCATGTTTATACAGATAGCGGTGTAGATATTTGCATGTTTACAGAGATAGTGGTGTAGATAATTCCAATTTTATTCAGATAGCAGTGTAGATATTTCCAAGTTCATACAGATTGCGGTGTAGATATTTCCACGTTTATAGGGATGGCGGTGTAGATATCTCCATGTTCATAAAGATGGCGGTGTAGATATTTCCATGTTTATAGAGATGGCGGTGTAGATATTTTCATGTTTACACAGATGGCGGTGTAGATATTTCCATGTTTACACAGATAGCGGTGTGGATATTTCCATGTTTATGCAGATAGTGGTGTAGATATTTCCATGTTTATACAGATAGCGGTGCGGATATTTCCAAGTTTATACAGATAGTGGTGCAGATATTTCCACGTTTGTACAGATAGCGGTGTAGATATTTCCATCTTAATACAGATGGCGGTTTAGATATGTCCATGTTCGTACAGATGGCGGTGTAGATATTTCCATGTTCATACAGATGGCGGTGTAGATATTTCGAAGTTCATAGAGATAGCGCTGTTGTTATTTCCATATTTATAGAGAAATCTGTATAGATATTTCCATGTATATGCAGATTGCTGTGTAGATATTTCCATGTCCATTCAGATTGCGGTGTAGATATTTCCATGTTCATCCAGATGCCGGTGTAGATATATCCATGTTCATACAGATGGCGGTGAAGATATTTCCATGTTCATACAGATGGCGGTGTAGATATTTCCATTTTCATACAAATGGCGGTGTAGATATTTCCATGTTCATAGAGATGGCGGTGTAGATATTTCCATGTTCACACAAATGGTGATGTAGATATTTCCATGTTCATAGAGATGGCGGTGTAGATTTTTCCATGTTTATACAGATAGCAGTGTAGTTATTTCCATGTTTATAGAGATAGAAGTGTAGATATTTCCATTGGTATACAGATAGCTGTGTAGATATTTGCATGTTCATACAGATAGCGGTGTAGATATTTCCATGTTCATACAGATAGCGGCGTAGATATTTCCATGTTCATACAGATAGCAGTGTAGATATTTCCATGTTCATACAGACACCGGTGTAGATATTTCCATGTTCATGCAGATAGCGGTGTAGATATTTCCATGTTCATACAGATAGCGGTGTAGATATTTCCAAGTTCATACAGATAGCGGTGTAGATATTTCCATGTTCATGCAGATAGCGGTGTAGATATTTCCATGTTCATACAGATGGCGGTGTAGATATTTCCATGTATATAGAGATGGCGGTGAAGATATTTTCATGTTTACACAGATGGCGTTGCAGATATTTCCATGTTTACACAGATAGCGGTGTGGATATTTCCATGTTTATGCAGATAGCGGTGTAGGTATTTCCATGTTTATACAGATAGCGGTGCGGAAATTTTCATGTTTATACAGATAGTGGTGCAGATATTTCCATGTTTATACAGTTAGCGTTGTAGAAATTTCCATCTTAATACAGATGACGGTGTAGATATGTCCATGGTCGTACAGATGGCGGTGTAGATATTTCCATGTTCATACAGATGGCAGTGTAGATATTTCGAAGTTTATAGAGATAGCGCTGTAGTTATTTCCATATTTATAGGGAAATCTGTGTAGATATTTCCATGTATATGCAGATAGCTGTGTAGATATTTCTATGTTCATGCAGATAGCGGTGTAGACACTTCCATGTTCATCCAGATGCCGGTGTAGATATACCCATGTTCATACAGATGGCGGTGAAGATATTTCCATGTTCATACAGATGGCGGTGTAGATATTTCCATGTTCATACAGATGGCGGTGAAGATATTTCCATGTCCATAGAGATGGCGGTGTAGATATTTCCATGTTCATACAGAAATCGGTGTAGATATTTCCATGTTCATAGAGATGGCGGTGTAGTTATTTCCATGTTTATACAGATAGCGGTGTAGTTATTTCCATGTTTATACAGATAGCAGTGTAGTTATTTCCATGTTTATAGAGATAGCAGTGTAGATATTTCCATTGATATACAGATAGCTGTGTAGATATTTGCATGTTCATACAGATAGCGGGGTAGATACTTCCAAGTTCATACAGATAGCGGTGGAGATATTTCCATGTTCATACAGATAGCGGTGTAGATATTTCCATGGTCATACAGATAACGGTGTAGATATTTCCATGTTCATCCAGATGCCGGTGTAGATATGTCCATGTTCATACAGATGGGGGTGAAGATATTTCCATGTTCATACAGGTGGCGGTGTAGATATTTCCATGTTCATACAAATGGCGGTGTAGATATTTCCATGTTCATAGAGATGGCGGTGTAGTTATTTCCATGTTCATACAAATGGCGGTGTAGATATTTCCAAGTTCATATAGATGGCGCTGTAGATATTTCCATGTTTATACAGATAGCAGTGTAGTTATTTCCATGTTTATAGAGATAGCAGTGTAGATATTTCCATTGATATACAGATAGCTGTGTAGGTATTTGCATGTTCATACAGATAGTGGGGTAGATACTTCCAAGTTCATACAGATAGCGGTGGAGATATTTCCATGTTCGTACAGATAGCGGTGTAGATATTACCATGTTCATACAGATAGCGGTGTAGATATTTCCATGTTCATACAGATAGCGGTGTAGATATTTCCATCTTAATACAGATGGCGGTGTAGATATTTCCATGTTTATAGAGATGGCGGTGTAGATATTTCCATGTTTACGCAGATAGCGGTGTAGATATTTCCATGTTTATACAGATGGTGGTGTAGATATTTCCATGTTTACACAGATAGCGGTGTGGATATTTCCATGTTTATGCAGATAGCGGTGTAGATATTTCCATGTTTATGCAGATAGCGGTGTAGATATTTCCATGTTTATACAGATAGCGGTGTGGATATTTCCAAGTTTATACGGATAGTGGTGCAGATATTTCCATGTTTATACAGAGAGCGGTGTACATATTTCCATGTTCTTACACATGGCGGTGTTGATATTTCCATGTTCGTACAGATGGCGGTGTGGATATTTCCATGTTCATAGAGATGGCGGTGTAGATATTTCCATGTTTATGCAGATAGCGGTATAGATATTTCCATGTTTATACAGATGGTGGTGTAGATATTTCCATGTTTTTAGAGATAGTGTTGTAGTTATTTCCAAGTATATAGAGACATCGTTGTAGATATTTCCATGTTTATACAGATAGCGTTGAAGTTATTTCCATGTTTATACAGATAGCGGTGTAGATATTTCCATGTTTATACATATAGCGGTGTAGATATTTCCATGTTTACAGAGATAGTGGTGTAGATAATTCCAATTTTATTCAGATAGCCGTGTAGATATTTCCAAGTTCATACAGATAGCGGTGTAGATATTTCCACGTTTATAGGGATGGCGGTGTAGATATCTCCATGTTCATACAGATGGCGGTGTAGATATTTCCATGTTTACAGAGATGGCGGTGTAGATATTTTCATGTTTACACAGATGGTGGTGTAGATATTTCCATGTTTACACAGATAGCGGTGTGGTTATTTCCATGTTTATGCAGATAGCGGTGTAGATATTTCCATGTTTATACAGATAGCGGTGCGGATATTTCCAAGTTTATACAGATAGTGGTGCAGATATTTCCACGTTTATACAGATAGCGGTGTAGATATTTCCATCTTAATACAGATGGCGGTGTAGATATGTCCATGTTCATACAGATTGCGGTGTAGATATTTCCATGTTCATACACATGGTCGTGTAGATATTTCCATGTTTATAGAGATAGTGTTCTAGTTATTTCCAAGTATATAGAGACAGCGTTGTAGATATTTCCATGTTTATACAGATAGCGTTGAAGTTATTTCCATGTTTATACAGATAGCGGCTTAGATATTTCCATGTTTATACAGATAGCGGTGTAGATATTTCCAAGTTTATAGAGATAGCGGTGTAGATAATTCCAATTTTATACAGATAGCAGTGTAGATATTTCCAAGTTCATACAGATAGCGGTGTAGATATTTCCACGTTTATAGACATGGCGGTGTAGATATTTCCATGTTCATACAGATGGCGGTGTAGATATTTCCATGTTTATAGTGATAGCGGTGTAGATATTTTCATGTTTACACAGATGGTGGTGTAGATATTTTCATGTTTACACAGATGGCGGTGTAGATATTTCCATGTTTACACAGATAGCGGTGTGGATATTTCCATGTTTATGCAGATAGCGCTGTAGATATTTCCATGTTTATGCAGATAGCGGTGTAGATATTTCCATGTGTATACAGATAGCGGTGCGGATATTTCCAAGTTTATACGGATAGTGGTGCAGATATTTCCATGTTTATACAGATAGCGGTGTAGATATTTCCATGTTCATACACATGGCGGTGTAGATATTTCCATGTTCGTACAGATGGCGGTGTAGATATTTCCATGTTCATTGAGATGGCGGTGTAGATATTTCCATGTTTATGCAGATAGCGGTACAGATATTTCCATGTTTATACAGATGGTGGTGTAGATATTTCCATGTTTGTAGAGATAGTGTTGTAGTTATTTCCAAGTATATAGAGACAGCGTTGTAGATATTTCCATGTTTATACAGATAGCGTTGAAGTTATTTCCATGTTTATACAGATAGCGGTGTAGATATTTCCATGTTTATACAGATAGCGGTGTAGATATTTCCATGTTTATACAGATAGCGGTGTAGATATTTCCATGTTTATAGAGATAGTGGTGTAGATAATTCCAATTTTATACAGATAGCAGTGTAGATATTTCCAAGTTCATACTGATAGCAGTGTAGATATTTCCACGTTTATAGAGATGGCGGTGTAGATATTTCCATGTTCATACAGATGGCGGTGTAGATATTTCCATGTTTATACAGATAGCGGTGTAGATATTTGCATGTTTACAGAGATAGTGGTGTAGATAATTCCAATTTTATTCAGATAGCAGTGTAGATATTTCCAAGTTCATACAGATTTCGGTGTAGATATTTCCACGTTTATAGGGATGGCGGTGTAGATATCTCCATGTTCATAAAGATGGCGGTGTAGATATTTCCATGTTTATAGAGATGGCGGTGTAGATATTTTCATGTTTACACAGATGGCGGTGTAGATATTTCCATGTTTACACAGATAGCGGTGTGGATATTTCCATGTTTATGCAGATAGTGGTGTAGATATTTCCATGTTTATACAGATAGCGGTGCGGATATTTCCAAGTTTATACAGATAGTGGTGCAGATATTTCCACGTTTATACAGATAGCGGTGTAGATATTTCCATCTTAATACAGATGGCGGTTTAGATATGTCCATGTTCTTACAGATGGCGGTGTAGATATTTCCATGTTCATACAGATGGCGGTGTAGATATTTCGAAGTTCATAGAGATAGCGCTGTTGTTATTTCCATATTTATAGAGAAATCTGTATAGATATTTCCATGTATATGCAGATTGCTGTGTAGATATTTCCATGTCCATTCAGATTGCGGTGTAGATATTTCCATGTTCATCCAGATGCCGGTGTAGATATATCCATGTTCATACAGATGGCGGTGAAGATATTTCCATGTTCATACAGATGGCGGTGTAGATATTTCCATTTTCATACAAATGGCGGTGTAGATATTTCCATGTTCATAGAGATGGCGGTGTAGATATTTCCATGTTCACACAAATGGTGATGTAGATATTTCCATGTTCATAGAGATGGCGGTGTAGATTTTTCCATGTTTATACAGATAGCAGTGTAGTTATTTCCATGTTTATAGAGATAGAAGTGTAGATATTTCCATTGGTATACAGATAGCTGTGTAGATATTTGCATGTTCATACAGATAGCGGTGTAGATATTTCCATGTTCATACAGATAGCGGCGTAGATATTTCCATGTTCATACAGATAGCAGTGTAGATATTTCCATGTTCATACAGACACCGGTGTAGATATTTCCATGTTCATGCAGATAGCGGTGTAGATATTTCCATGTTCATACAGATAGCGGTGTAGATATTTCCAAGTTCATACAGATAGCGGTGTAGATATTTCCATGTTCATGCAGATAGCGGTGTAGATATTTCCATGTTCATACAGATGGCGGTGTAGGTATTTCCATGTATATAGAGATGGCGGTGAAGATATTTTCATGTTTACACAGATGGCGTTGCAGATATTTCCATGTTTACACAGATAGCGGTGTGGATATTTCCATGTTTATGCAGATAGCGGTGTAGGTATTTCCATGTTTATACAGATAGCGGTGCGGAAATTTTCATGTTTATACAGATAGTGGTGCAGATATTTCCATGTTTATACAGTTAGCGTTGTAGAAATTTCCGTCTTAATACAGATGACGGTGTAGATATGTCCATGGTCGTACAGATGGCGGTGTAGATATTTCCATGTTCATACAGATGGCAGTGTAGATATTTCGAAGTTTATAGAGATAGCGCTGTAGTTATTTCCATATTTATAGGGAAATCTGTGTAGATATTTCCATGTATATGCAGATAGCTGTGTAGATATTTCTATGTTCATGCAGATAGCGGTGTAGACACTTCCATGTTAATCCAGATGCCGGTGTAGATATACCCATGTTCATACAGATGGCGGTGAAGATATTTCCATGTTCATACAGATGGCGGTGTAGATATTTCCATGTTCATACAGATGGCGGTGAAGATATTTCCATGTCCATAGAGATGGCGGTGTAGATATTTCCATGTTCATACAGAAATCGGTGTAGATATTTCCATGTTCATAGAGATGGCGGTGTAGTTATTTCCATGTTTATACAGATAGCGGTGTAGTTATTTCCATGTTTATACAGATAGCAGTGTAGTTATTTCCATGTTTATAGAGATAGCAGTGTAGATATTTCCATTGATATACAGATAGCTGTGTAGATATTTGCATGTTCATACAGATAGCGGGGTAGATACTTCCAAGTTCATACAGATAGCGGTGGAGATATTTCCATGTTCATACAGATAGCGGTGTAGATATTTCCATGGTCATACAGATAACGGTGTAGATATTTCCATGTTCATCCAGATGCCGGTGTAGATATGTCCATGTTCATACAGATGGGGGTGAAGATATTTCCATGTTCATACAGGTGGCGGTGTAGATATTTCCATGTTCATACAAATGGCGGTGTAGATATTTCCATGTTCATAGAGATGGCGGTGTAGTTATTTCCATGTTCATACAAATGGCGGTGTAGATATTTCCAAGTTCATATAGATGGTGCTGTAGATATTTCCATGTTTATACAGATAGCAGTGTAGTTATTTCCATGTTTATAGAGATAGCAGTGTAGATATTTCCATTGATATACAGATAGCTGTGTAGGTATTTGCATGTTCATACAGATAGTGGGGTAGATACTTCCAAGTTCATACAGATAGCGGTGGAGGTATTTCCATGTTCGTACAGATAGCGGTGTAGATATTACCATGTTCATACAGATAGCGGTGTAGATATTTCCATGTTCATACAGATAGCGGTGTAGATATTTCCATCTTAATACAGATGGCGGTGTAGATATTTCCATGTTTATAGAGATGGCGGTGTAGATATTTCCATGTTTACGCAGATAGCGGTGTAGATATTTCCATGTTTATACAGATGGTGGTGTAGATATTTCCATGTTTACACAGATAGCGGTGTGGATATTTCCATGTTTATGCAGATAGCGGTGTAGATATTTCCATGTTTATGCAGATAGCGGTGTAGATATTTCCATGTTTATACAGATAGCGGTGTGGATATTTCCAAGTTTATACGGATAGTGGTGCAGATATTTCCATGTTTATACAGAGAGCGGTGTACATATTTCCATGTTCTTACACATGGCGGTGTTGATATTTCCATGTTCGTACAGATGGCGGTGTGGATATTTCCATGTTCATAGAGATGGCGGTGTAGATATTTCCATGTTTATGCAGATAGCGGTATAGATATTTCCATGTTTATACAGATGGTGGTGTAGATATTTCCATGTTTTTAGAGATAGTGTTGTAGTTATTTCCAAGTATATAGAGACATCGTTGTAGATATTTCCATGTTTATACAGATAGCGTTGAAGTTATTTCCATGTTTATACAGATAGCGGTGTAGATATTTCCATGTTTATACATATAGCGGTGTAGATATTTCCATGTTTACAGAGATAGTGGTGTAGATAATTCCAATTTTATTCAGATAGCCGTGTAGATATTTCCAAGTTCATACAGATAGCGGTGTAGATATTTCCACGTTTATAGGGATGGCGGTGTAGATATCTCCATGTTCATACAGATTGCGGTGTAGATATTTCCATGTTTACAGAGATGGCGGTGTAGATATTTTCATGTTTACACAGATGGCGGTGTAGATATTTCCATGTTTACACAGATAGCGGTGTGGTTATTTCCATGTTTATGCAGATAGCGGTGTAGATATTTCCATGTTTATACAGATAGCGGTGCGGATATTTCCAAGTTTATACAGATAGTGGTGCAGATATTTCCACGTTTATACAGATAGCGGTGTAGATATTTCCATCTTAATACAGATGGCGGTGTAGATATGTCCATGTTCATACAGATTGCGGTGTAGATATTTCCATGTTCATACACATGGTCGTGTAGATATTTCCATGTTTATAGAGATAGTGTTCTAGTTATTTCCAAGTATATAGAGACAGCGTTGTAGATATTTCCATGTTTATACAGATAGCGTTGAAGTTATTTCCATGTTTATACAGATAGCGGCGTAGATATTTCCATGTTTATACAGATAGCGGTGTAGATATTTCCAAGTTTATAGAGATAGCGGTGTAGATAATTCCAATTTTATACAGATAGCAGTGTAGATATTTCCAAGTTCATACAGATAGCGGTGTAGATATTTCCACGTTTATAGACATGGCGGTGTAGATATTTCCATGTTCATACAGATGGCGGTGTAGATATTTCCATGTTTATAGTGATAGCGGTGTAGATATTTTCATGTTTACACAGATGGCGGTGTAGATATTTTCATGTTTACACAGATGGCGGTGTAGATATTTCCATGTTTACACAGATAGCGGTGTGGATATTTCCATGTTTATGCAGATAGCGCTGTAGATATTTCCATGTTTATGCAGATAGCGGTGTAGATATTTCCATGTGTATACAGATAGCGGTGCGGATATTTCCAAGTTTATACGGATAGTGGTGCAGATATTTCCATGTTTATACAGATAGCGGTGTAGATATTTCCATGTTCATACACATGGCGGTGTAGATATTTCCATGTTCGTACAGATGGCGGTGTAGATATTTCCATGTTCATTGAGATGGCGGTGTAGATATTTCCATGTTTATGCAGATAGCGGTACAGATATTTCCATGTTTATACAGATGGTGGTGTAGATATTTCCATGTTTGTAGAGATAGTGTTGTAGTTATTTCCAAGTATATAGAGACAGCGTTGTAGATATTTCCATGTTTATACAGATAGCGTTGAAGTTATTTCCATGTTTATACAGATAGCGGTGTAGATATTTCCATGTTTATACAGATAGCGGTGTAGATATTTCCATGTTTATAGAGATAGTGGTGTAGATAATTCCAATTTTATACAGATAGCAGTGTAGATATTTCCAAGTTCATACTGATAGCAGTGTAGATATTTCCACGTTTATAGAGATGGCGGTGTAGATATTTCCATGTTCATAGAGATGGCGGTGCAGATATTTCCATGTTTATACAGTTAGCGTTGTAGAAATTTCCATCTTAATACAGATGACGGTGTAGATATGTCCATGGTCGTACAGATGGCGGTGTAGATATTTCCATGTTCATACAGATGGCAGTGTAGATATTTCGAAGTTTATAGAGATAGCGCTGTAGTTATTTCCATATTTATAGGGAAATCTGTGTAGATATTTCCATGTATATGCAGATAGCTGTGTAGATATTTCTATGTTCATGCAGATAGCGGTGTAGACACTTCCATGTTCATCCAGATGCCGGTGTAGATATACCCATGTTCATACAGATGGCGGTGAAGATATTTCCATGTTCATACAGATGGCGGTGTAGATATTTCCATGTTCATACAGATGGCGGTGAAGATATTTCCATGTCCATAGAGATGGCGGTGTAGATATTTCCATGTTCATACAGAAATCGGTGTAGATATTTCCATGTTCATAGAGATGGCGGTGTAGTTATTTCCATGTTTATACAGATAGCGGTGTAGTTATTTCCATGTTTATACAGATAGCAGTGTAGTTATTTCCATGTTTATAGAGATAGCAGTGTAGATATTTCCATTGATATACAGATAGCTGTGTAGATATTTGCATGTTCATACAGATAGCGGGGTAGATACTTCCAAGTTCATACAGATAGCGGTGGAGATATTTCCATGTTCATACAGATAGCGGTGTAGATATTTCCATGGTCATACAGATAACGGTGTAGATATTTCCATGTTCATCCAGATGCCGGTGTAGATATGTCCATGTTCATACAGATGGGGGTGAAGATATTTCCATGTTCATACAGGTGGCGGTGTAGATATTTCCATGTTCATACAAATGGCGGTGTAGATATTTCCATGTTCATAGAGATGGCGGTGTAGTTATTTCCATGTTCATACAAATGGCGGTGTAGATATTTCCAAGTTCATATAGATGGCGCTGTAGATATTTCCATGTTTATACAGATAGCAGTGTAGTTATTTCCATGTTTATAGAGATAGCAGTGTAGATATTTCCATTGATATACAGATAGCTGTGTAGGTATTTGCATGTTCATACAGATAGTGGGGTAGATACTTCCAAGTTCATACAGATAGCGGTGGAGATATTTCCATGTTTACACAGATAGCGGTGTGGATATTTCCATGTTTATGCAGATAGCGCTGTAGATATTTCCATGTTTATGCAGATAGCGGTGTAGATATTTCCATGTGTATACAGATAGCGGTACGGATATTTCCAAGTTTATACGGATAGTGGTGCAGATATTTCCATGTTTATACAGATAGCGGTGTAGATATTTCCATGTTCATACACATGGCGGTGTAGATATTTCCATGTTCATACAGATGGCGGTGTAGATATTTCCATGTTCATTGAGATGGCGGTGTAGATATTTCCATGTTTATGCAGATAGCGGTACAGATATTTCCATGTTTATACAGATGGTGGTGTAGATATTTCCATGTTTGTAGAGATAGTGTTGTAGTTATTTCCAAGTATATAGAGACAGCGTTGTAGATATTTCCATGTTTATACAGATAGCGTTGAAGTTATTTCCATGTTTATACAGATAGCGGCGTAGATATTTCCATGTTTATACAGATAGCGGTGTAGATATTTCCAAGTTTATAGAGATAGCGGTGTAGATAATTCCAATTTTATACAGATAGCAGTGTAGATATTTCCAAGTTCATACAGATAGCGGTGTAGATATTTCCACGTTTATAGACATGGCGGTGTAGATATTTCCATGTTCATACAGATGGCGGTGTAGATATTTCCATGTTTATAGTGATAGCGGTGTAGATATTTTCATGTTTACACAGATGGCGGTGTAGATATTTTCATGTTTACACAGATGGCGGTGTAGATATTTCCATGTTTACACAGATAGCGGTGTGGATATTTCCATGTTTATGCAGATAGCGCTGTAGATATTTCCATGTTTATGCAGATAGCGGTGTAGATATTTCCATGTGTATACAGATAGCGGTACGGATATTTCCAAGTTTATACGGATAGTGGTGCAGATATTTCCATGTTTATACAGATAGCGGTGTAGATATTTCCATGTTCATACACATGGCGGTGTAGATATTTCCATGTTCATACAGATGGCGGTGTAGATATTTCCATGTTCATTGAGATGGCGGTGTAGATATTTCCATGTTTATGCAGATAGCGGTACAGATATTTCCATGTTTATACAGATGGTGGTGTAGATATTTCCATGTTTGTAGAGATAGTGTTGTAGTTATTTCCAAGTATATAGAGACAGCGTTGTAGATATTTCCATGTTTATACAGATAGCGTTGAAGTTATTTCCATGTTTATACAGATAGCGGTGTAGATATTTCCATGTTTATACAGATAGCGGTGTAGATATTTCCATGTTTATAGAGATAGTGGTGTAGATAATTCCAATTTTATACAGATAGCAGTGTAGATATTTCCAAGTTCATACTGATAGCAGTGTAGATATTTCCACGTTTATAGAGATGGCGGTGTAGATATTTCCATGTTCATAGAGATGGCGGTGCAGATATTTCCATGTTTATACAGTTAGCGTTGTAGAAATTTCCATCTTAATACAGATGACGGTGTAGATATGTCCATGGTCGTACAGATGGCGGTGTAGATATTTCCATGTTCATACAGATGGCAGTGTAGATATTTCGAAGTTTATAGAGATAGCGCTGTAGTTATTTCCATATTTATAGGGAAATCTGTGTAGATATTTCCATGTATATGCAGATAGCTGTGTAGATATTTCTATGTTCATGCAGATAGCGGTGTAGACACTTCCATGTTCATCCAGATGCCGGTGTAGATATACCCATGTTCATACAGATGGCGGTGAAGATATTTCCATGTTCATACAGATGGCGGTGTAGATATTTCCATGTTCATACAGATGGCGGTGAAGATATTTCCATGTCCATAGAGATGGCGGTGTAGATATTTCCATGTTCATACAGAAATCGGTGTAGATATTTCCATGTTCATAGAGATGGCGGTGTAGTTATTTCCATGTTTATACAGATAGCGGTGTAGTTATTTCCATGTTTATACAGATAGCAGTGTAGTTATTTCCATGTTTATAGAGATAGCAGTGTAGATATTTCCATTGATATACAGATAGCTGTGTAGATATTTGCATGTTCATACAGATAGCGGGGTAGATACTTCCAAGTTCATACAGATAGCGGTGGAGATATTTCCATGTTCATACAGATAGCGGTGTAGATATTTCCATGGTCATACAGATAACGGTGTAGATATTTCCATGTTCATCCAGATGCCGGTGTAGATATGTCCATGTTCATACAGATGGGGGTGAAGATATTTCCATGTTCATACAGGTGGCGGTGTAGATATTTCCATGTTCATACAAATGGCGGTGTAGATATTTCCATGTTCATAGAGATGGCGGTGTAGTTATTTCCATGTTCATACAAATGGCGGTGTAGATATTTCCAAGTTCATATAGATGGCGCTGTAGATATTTCCATGTTTATACAGATAGCAGTGTAGTTATTTCCATGTTTATAGAGATAGCAGTGTAGATATTTCCATTGATATACAGATAGCTGTGTAGGTATTTGCATGTTCATACAGATAGTGGGGTAGATACTTCCAAGTTCATACAGATAGCGGTGGAGATATTTCCATGTTTACACAGATAGCGGTGTGGATATTTCCATGTTTATGCAGATAGCGCTGTAGATATTTCCATGTTTATGCAGATAGCGGTGTAGATATTTCCATGTGTATACAGATAGCGGTACGGATATTTCCAAGTTTATACGGATAGTGGTGCAGATATTTCCATGTTTATACAGATAGCGGTGTAGATATTTCCATGTTCATACACATGGCGGTGTAGATATTTCCATGTTCATACAGATGGCGGTGTAGATATTTCCATGTTCATTGAGATGGCGGTGTAGATATTTCCATGTTTATGCAGATAGCGGTACAGATATTTCCATGTTTATACAGATGGTGGTGTAGATATTTCCATGTTTGTAGAGATAGTGTTGTAGTTATTTCCAAGTATATAGAGACAGCGTTGTAGATATTTCCATGTTTATACAGATAGCGTTGAAGTTATTTCCATGTTTATACAGATAGCGGTGTAGATATTTCCATGTTTATACAGATAGCGGTGTAGATATTTCCATGTTTATAGAGATAGTGGTGTAGATAATTCCAATTTTATACAGATAGCAGTGTAGATATTTCCAAGTTCATACTGATAGCAGTGTAGATATTTCCACGTTTATAGAGATGGCGGTGTAGATATTTCCATGTTCATACAGATGGCGGTGTAGATATTTCCATGTTTATACAGATAGCGGTGTAGATATTTGCATGTTTACAGAGATAGTGGTGTAGATAATTCCAATTTTATTCAGATAGCAGTGTAGATATTTCCAAGTTCATACAGATTTCGGTGTAGATATTTCCACGTTTATAGGGATGGCGGTGTAGATATCTCCATGTTCATAAAGATGGCGGTGTAGATATTTCCATGTTTATAGAGATGGCGGTGTAGATATTTTCATGTTTACACAGATGGCGGTGTAGATATTTCCATGTTTACACAGATAGCGGTGTGGATATTTCCATGTTTATGCAGATAGTGGTGTAGATATTTCCATGTTTATACAGATAGCGGTGCGGATATTTCCAAGTTTATACAGATAGTGGTGCAGATATTTCCACGTTTATACAGATAGCGGTGTAGATATTTCCATCTTAATACAGATGGCGGTTTAGATATGTCCATGTTCTTACAGATGGCGGTGTAGATATTTCCATGTTCATACAGATGGCGGTGTAGATATTTCGAAGTTCATAGAGATAGCGCTGTTGTTATTTCCATATTTATAGAGAAATCTGTATAGATATTTCCATGTATATGCAGATTGCTGTGTAGATATTTCCATGTCCATTCAGATTGCGGTGTAGATATTTCCATGTTCATCCAGATGCCGGTGTAGATATATCCATGTTCATACAGATGGCGGTGAAGATATTTCCATGTTCATACAGATGGCGGTGTAGATATTTCCATTTTCATACAAATGGCGGTGTAGATATTTCCATGTTCATAGAGATGGCGGTGTAGATATTTCCATGTTCACACAAATGGTGATGTAGATATTTCCATGTTCATAGAGATGGCGGTGTAGATTTTTCCATGTTTATACAGATAGCAGTGTAGTTATTTCCATGTTTATAGAGATAGAAGTGTAGATATTTCCATTGGTATACAGATAGCTGTGTAGATATTTGCATGTTCATACAGATAGCGGTGTAGATATTTCCATGTTCATACAGATAGCGGCGTAGATATTTCCATGTTCATACAGATAGCAGTGTAGATATTTCCATGTTCATACAGACACCGGTGTAGATATTTCCATGTTCATGCAGATAGCGGTGTAGATATTTCCATGTTCATACAGATAGCGGTGTAGATATTTCCAAGTTCATACAGATAGCGGTGTAGATATTTCCATGTTCATGCAGATAGCGGTGTAGATATTTCCATGTTCATACAGATGGCGGTGTAGGTATTTCCATGTATATAGAGATGGCGGTGAAGATATTTTCATGTTTACACAGATGGCGTTGCAGATATTTCCATGTTTACACAGATAGCGGTGTGGATATTTCCATGTTTATGCAGATAGCGGTGTAGGTATTTCCATGTTTATACAGATAGCGGTGCGGAAATTTTCATGTTTATACAGATAGTGGTGCAGATATTTCCATGTTTATACAGTTAGCGTTGTAGAAATTTCCGTCTTAATACAGATGACGGTGTAGATATGTCCATGGTCGTACAGATGGCGGTGTAGATATTTCCATGTTCATACAGATGGCAGTGTAGATATTTCGAAGTTTATAGAGATAGCGCTGTAGTTATTTCCATATTTATAGGGAAATCTGTGTAGATATTTCCATGTATATGCAGATAGCTGTGTAGATATTTCTATGTTCATGCAGATAGCGGTGTAGACACTTCCATGTTAATCCAGATGCCGGTGTAGATATACCCATGTTCATACAGATGGCGGTGAAGATATTTCCATGTTCATACAGATGGCGGTGTAGATATTTCCATGTTCATACAGATGGCGGTGAAGATATTTCCATGTCCATAGAGATGGCGGTGTAGATATTTCCATGTTCATACAGAAATCGGTGTAGATATTTCCATGTTCATAGAGATGGCGGTGTAGTTATTTCCATGTTTATACAGATAGCGGTGTAGTTATTTCCATGTTTATACAGATAGCAGTGTAGTTATTTCCATGTTTATAGAGATAGCAGTGTAGATATTTCCATTGATATACAGATAGCTGTGTAGATATTTGCATGTTCATACAGATAGCGGGGTAGATACTTCCAAGTTCATACAGATAGCGGTGGAGATATTTCCATGTTCATACAGATAGCGGTGTAGATATTTCCATGGTCATACAGATAACGGTGTAGATATTTCCATGTTCATCCAGATGCCGGTGTAGATATGTCCATGTTCATACAGATGGGGGTGAAGATATTTCCATGTTCATACAGGTGGCGGTGTAGATATTTCCATGTTCATACAAATGGCGGTGTAGATATTTCCATGTTCATAGAGATGGCGGTGTAGTTATTTCCATGTTCATACAAATGGCGGTGTAGATATTTCCAAGTTCATATAGATGGTGCTGTAGATATTTCCATGTTTATACAGATAGCAGTGTAGTTATTTCCATGTTTATAGAGATAGCAGTGTAGATATTTCCATTGATATACAGATAGCTGTGTAGGTATTTGCATGTTCATACAGATAGTGGGGTAGATACTTCCAAGTTCATACAGATAGCGGTGGAGGTATTTCCATGTTCGTACAGATAGCGGTGTAGATATTACCATGTTCATACAGATAGCGGTGTAGATATTTCCATGTTCATACAGATAGCGGTGTAGATATTTCCATCTTAATACAGATGGCGGTGTAGATATTTCCATGTTTATAGAGATGGCGGTGTAGATATTTCCATGTTTACGCAGATAGCGGTGTAGATATTTCCATGTTTATACAGATGGTGGTGTAGATATTTCCATGTTTACACAGATAGCGGTGTGGATATTTCCATGTTTATGCAGATAGCGGTGTAGATATTTCCATGTTTATGCAGATAGCGGTGTAGATATTTCCATGTTTATACAGATAGCGGTGTGGATATTTCCAAGTTTATACGGATAGTGGTGCAGATATTTCCATGTTTATACAGAGAGCGGTGTACATATTTCCATGTTCTTACACATGGCGGTGTTGATATTTCCATGTTCGTACAGATGGCGGTGTGGATATTTCCATGTTCATAGAGATGGCGGTGTAGATATTTCCATGTTTATGCAGATAGCGGTATAGATATTTCCATGTTTATACAGATGGTGGTGTAGATATTTCCATGTTTTTAGAGATAGTGTTGTAGTTATTTCCAAGTATATAGAGACATCGTTGTAGATATTTCCATGTTTATACAGATAGCGTTGAAGTTATTTCCATGTTTATACAGATAGCGGTGTAGATATTTCCATGTTTATACATATAGCGGTGTAGATATTTCCATGTTTACAGAGATAGTGGTGTAGATAATTCCAATTTTATTCAGATAGCCGTGTAGATATTTCCAAGTTCATACAGATAGCGGTGTAGATATTTCCACGTTTATAGGGATGGCGGTGTAGATATCTCCATGTTCATACAGATTGCGGTGTAGATATTTCCATGTTTACAGAGATGGCGGTGTAGATATTTTCATGTTTACACAGATGGCGGTGTAGATATTTCCATGTTTACACAGATAGCGGTGTGGTTATTTCCATGTTTATGCAGATAGCGGTGTAGATATTTCCATGTTTATACAGATAGCGGTGCGGATATTTCCAAGTTTATACAGATAGTGGTGCAGATATTTCCACGTTTATACAGATAGCGGTGTAGATATTTCCATCTTAATACAGATGGCGGTGTAGATATGTCCATGTTCATACAGATTGCGGTGTAGATATTTCCATGTTCATACACATGGTCGTGTAGATATTTCCATGTTTATAGAGATAGTGTTCTAGTTATTTCCAAGTATATAGAGACAGCGTTGTAGATATTTCCATGTTTATACAGATAGCGTTGAAGTTATTTCCATGTTTATACAGATAGCGGCGTAGATATTTCCATGTTTATACAGATAGCGGTGTAGATATTTCCAAGTTTATAGAGATAGCGGTGTAGATAATTCCAATTTTATACAGATAGCAGTGTAGATATTTCCAAGTTCATACAGATAGCGGTGTAGATATTTCCACGTTTATAGACATGGCGGTGTAGATATTTCCATGTTCATACAGATGGCGGTGTAGATATTTCCATGTTTATAGTGATAGCGGTGTAGATATTTTCATGTTTACACAGATGGCGGTGTAGATATTTTCATGTTTACACAGATGGCGGTGTAGATATTTCCATGTTTACACAGATAGCGGTGTGGATATTTCCATGTTTATGCAGATAGCGCTGTAGATATTTCCATGTTTATGCAGATAGCGGTGTAGATATTTCCATGTGTATACAGATAGCGGTACGGATATTTCCAAGTTTATACGGATAGTGGTGCAGATATTTCCATGTTTATACAGATAGCGGTGTAGATATTTCCATGTTCATACACATGGCGGTGTAGATATTTCCATGTTCATACAGATGGCGGTGTAGATATTTCCATGTTCATTGAGATGGCGGTGTAGATATTTCCATGTTTATGCAGATAGCGGTACAGATATTTCCATGTTTATACAGATGGTGGTGTAGATATTTCCATGTTTGTAGAGATAGTGTTGTAGTTATTTCCAAGTATATAGAGACAGCGTTGTAGATATTTCCATGTTTATACAGATAGCGTTGAAGTTATTTCCATGTTTATACAGATAGCGGTGTAGATATTTCCATGTTTATACAGATAGCGGTGTAGATATTTCCATGTTTATAGAGATAGTGGTGTAGATAATTCCAATTTTATACAGATAGCAGTGTAGATATTTCCAAGTTCATACTGATAGCAGTGTAGATATTTCCACGTTTATAGAGATGGCGGTGTAGATATTTCCATGTTCATAGAGATGGCGGTGCAGATATTTCCATGTTTATACAGTTAGCGTTGTAGAAATTTCCATCTTAATACAGATGACGGTGTAGATATGTCCATGGTCGTACAGATGGCGGTGTAGATATTTCCATGTTCATACAGATGGCAGTGTAGATATTTCGAAGTTTATAGAGATAGCGCTGTAGTTATTTCCATATTTATAGGGAAATCTGTGTAGATATTTCCATGTATATGCAGATAGCTGTGTAGATATTTCTATGTTCATGCAGATAGCGGTGTAGACACTTCCATGTTCATCCAGATGCCGGTGTAGATATACCCATGTTCATACAGATGGCGGTGAAGATATTTCCATGTTCATACAGATGGCGGTGTAGATATTTCCATGTTCATACAGATGGCGGTGAAGATATTTCCATGTCCATAGAGATGGCGGTGTAGATATTTCCATGTTCATACAGAAATCGGTGTAGATATTTCCATGTTCATAGAGATGGCGGTGTAGTTATTTCCATGTTTATACAGATAGCGGTGTAGTTATTTCCATGTTTATACAGATAGCAGTGTAGTTATTTCCATGTTTATAGAGATAGCAGTGTAGATATTTCCATTGATATACAGATAGCTGTGTAGATATTTGCATGTTCATACAGATAGCGGGGTAGATACTTCCAAGTTCATACAGATAGCGGTGGAGATATTTCCATGTTCATACAGATAGCGGTGTAGATATTTCCATGGTCATACAGATAACGGTGTAGATATTTCCATGTTCATCCAGATGCCGGTGTAGATATGTCCATGTTCATACAGATGGGGGTGAAGATATTTCCATGTTCATACAGGTGGCGGTGTAGATATTTCCATGTTCATACAAATGGCGGTGTAGATATTTCCATGTTCATAGAGATGGCGGTGTAGTTATTTCCATGTTCATACAAATGGCGGTGTAGATATTTCCAAGTTCATATAGATGGCGCTGTAGATATTTCCATGTTTATACAGATAGCAGTGTAGTTATTTCCATGTTTATAGAGATAGCAGTGTAGATATTTCCATTGATATACAGATAGCTGTGTAGGTATTTGCATGTTCATACAGATAGTGGGGTAGATACTTCCAAGTTCATACAGATAGCGGTGGAGATATTTCCATGTTCGTACAGATAGCGGTGTAGATATTACCATGTTCATACAGATAGCGGTGTAGATATTTCCATGTTCATACAGATAGCGGTGTAGATATTTCCATCTTAATACAGATGGCGGTGTAGATATTTCCATGTTTATAGAGATGGCGGTGTAGATATTTCCATGTTTACGCAGATAGCGGTGTAGATATTTCCATGTTTATACAGATGGTGGTGTAGATATTTCCATGTTTACACAGATAGCGGTGTGGATATTTCCATGTTTATGCAGATAGCGGTGTAGATATTTCCATGTTTATGCAGATAGCGGTGTAGATATTTCCATGTTTATACAGATAGCGGTGTGGATATTTCCAAGTTTATACGGATAGTGGTGCAGATATTTCCATGTTTATACAGAGAGCGGTGTACATATTTCCATGTTCTTACACATGGCGGTGTTGATATTTCCATGTTCGTACAGATGGCGGTGTGGATATTTCCATGTTCATAGAGATGGCGGTGTAGATATTTCCATGTTTATGCAGATAGCGGTATAGATATTTCCATGTTTATACAGATGGTGGTGTAGATATTTCCATGTTTTTAGAGATAGTGTTGTAGTTATTTCCAAGTATATAGAGACATCGTTGTAGATATTTCCATGTTTATACAGATAGCGTTGAAGTTATTTCCATGTTTATACAGATAGCGGTGTAGATATTTCCATGTTTATACATATAGCGGTGTAGATATTTCCATGTTTACAGAGATAGTGGTGTAGATAATTCCAATTTTATTCAGATAGCCGTGTAGATATTTCCAAGTTCATACAGATAGCGGTGTAGATATTTCCACGTTTATAGGGATGGCGGTGTAGATATCTCCATGTTCATACAGATGGCGGTGTAGATATTTCCATGTTTACAGAGATGGCGGTGTAGATATTTTCATGTTTACACAGATGGTGGTGTAGATATTTCCATGTTTACACAGATAGCGGTGTGGTTATTTCCATGTTTATGCAGATAGCGGTGTAGATATTTCCATGTTTATACAGATAGCGGTGCGGATATTTCCAAGTTTATACAGATAGTGGTGCAGATATTTCCACGTTTATACAGATAGCGGTGTAGATATTTCCATCTTAATACAGATGGCGGTGTAGATATGTCCATGTTCATACAGATTGCGGTGTAGATATTTCCATGTTCATACACATGGTCGTGTAGATATTTCCATGTTTATAGAGATAGTGTTCTAGTTATTTCCAAGTATATAGAGACAGCGTTGTAGATATTTCCATGTTTATACAGATAGCGTTGAAGTTATTTCCATGTTTATACAGATAGCGGCTTTGATATTTCCATGTTTATACAGATAGCGGTGTAGATATTTCCAAGTTTATAGAGATAGCGGTGTAGATAATTCCAATTTTATACAGATAGCAGTGTAGATATTTCCAAGTTCATACAGATAGCGGTGTAGATATTTCCACGTTTATAGACATGGCGGTGTAGATATTTCCATGTTCATACAGATGGCGGTGTAGATATTTCCATGTTTATAGTGATAGCGGTGTAGATATTTTCATGTTTACACAGATGGTGGTGTAGATATTTTCATGTTTACACAGATGGCGGTGTAGATATTTCCATGTTTACACAGATAGCGGTGTGGATATTTCCATGTTTATGCAGATAGCGCTGTAGATATTTCCATGTTTATGCAGATAGCGGTGTAGATATTTCCATGTGTATACAGATAGCGGTGCGGATATTTCCAAGTTTATACGGATAGTGGTGCAGATATTTCCATGTTTATACAGATAGCGGTGTAGATATTTCCATGTTCATACACATGGCGGTGTAGATATTTCCATGTTCGTACAGATGGCGGTGTAGATATTTCCATGTTCATTGAGATGGCGGTGTAGATATTTCCATGTTTATGCAGATAGCGGTACAGATATTTCCATGTTTATACAGATGGTGGTGTAGATATTTCCATGTTTGTAGAGATAGTGTTGTAGTTATTTCCAAGTATATAGAGACAGCGTTGTAGATATTTCCATGTTTATACAGATAGCGTTGAAGTTATTTCCATGTTTATACAGATAGCGGTGTAGATATTTCCATGTTTATACAGATAGCGGTGTAGATATTTCCATGTTTATACAGATAGCGGTGTAGATATTTCCATGTTTATAGAGATAGTGGTGTAGATAATTCCAATTTTATACAGATAGCAGTGTAGATATTTCCAAGTTCATACTGATAGCAGTGTAGATATTTCCACGTTTATAGAGATGGCGGTGTAGATATTTCCATGTTCATACAGATGGCGGTGTAGATATTTCCATGTTTATACAGATAGCGGTGTAGATATTTGCATGTTTACAGAGATAGTGGTGTAGATAATTCCAATTTTATTCAGATAGCAGTGTAGATATTTCCAAGTTCATACAGATTTCGGTGTAGATATTTCCACGTTTATAGGGATGGCGGTGTAGATATCTCCATGTTCATAAAGATGGCGGTGTAGATATTTCCATGTTTATAGAGATGGCGGTGTAGATATTTTCATGTTTACACAGATGGCGGTGTAGATATTTCCATGTTTACACAGATAGCGGTGTGGATATTTCCATGTTTATGCAGATAGTGGTGTAGATATTTCCATGTTTATACAGATAGCGGTGCGGATATTTCCAAGTTTATACAGATAGTGGTGCAGATATTTCCACGTTTATACAGATAGCGGTGTAGATATTTCCATCTTAATACAGATGGCGGTTTAGATATGTCCATGTTCTTACAGATGGCGGTGTAGATATTTCCATGTTCATACAGATGGCGGTGTAGATATTTCGAAGTTCATAGAGATAGCGCTGTTGTTATTTCCATATTTATAGAGAAATCTGTATAGATATTTCCATGTATATGCAGATTGCTGTGTAGATATTTCCATGTCCATTCAGATTGCGGTGTAGATATTTCCATGTTCATCCAGATGCCGGTGTAGATATATCCATGTTCATACAGATGGCGGTGAAGATATTTCCATGTTCATACAGATGGCGGTGTAGATATTTCCATTTTCATACAAATGGCGGTGTAGATATTTCCATGTTCATAGAGATGGCGGTGTAGATATTTCCATGTTCACACAAATGGTGATGTAGATATTTCCATGTTCATAGAGATGGCGGTGTAGATTTTTCCATGTTTATACAGATAGCAGTGTAGTTATTTCCATGTTTATAGAGATAGAAGTGTAGATATTTCCATTGGTATACAGATAGCTGTGTAGATATTTGCATGTTCATACAGATAGCGGTGTAGATATTTCCATGTTCATACAGATAGCGGCGTAGATATTTCCATGTTCATACAGATAGCAGTGTAGATATTTCCATGTTCATACAGACACCGGTGTAGATATTTCCATGTTCATGCAGATAGCGGTGTAGATATTTCCATGTTCATACAGATAGCGGTGTAGATATTTCCAAGTTCATACAGATAGCGGTGTAGATATTTCCATGTTCATGCAGATAGCGGTGTAGATATTTCCATGTTCATACAGATGGCGGTGTAGGTATTTCCATGTATATAGAGATGGCGGTGAAGATATTTTCATGTTTACACAGATGGCGTTGCAGATATTTCCATGTTTACACAGATAGCGGTGTGGATATTTCCATGTTTATGCAGATAGCGGTGTAGGTATTTCCATGTTTATACAGATAGCGGTGCGG
This sequence comes from Gorilla gorilla gorilla, assembly GCF_029281585.2. Lineage (NCBI taxonomy): Eukaryota > Metazoa > Chordata > Mammalia > Primates > Hominidae > Gorilla > Gorilla gorilla. Next base: position 16,030 of record NC_073244.2, on the reverse strand, counting down.
AAATTTTCATGTTTATACAGATAGTGGTGCAGATATTTCCATGTTTATACAGTTAGCGTTGTAGAAATTTCCGTCTTAATACAGATGACGGTGTAGATATGTCCATGGTCGTACAGATGGCGGTGTAGATATTTCCATGTTCATACAGATGGCAGTGTAGATATTTCGAAGTTTATAGAGATAGCGCTGTAGTTATTTCCATATTTATAGGGAAATCTGTGTAGATATTTCCATGTATATGCAGATAGCTGTGTAGATATTTCTATGTTCATGCAGATAGCGGTGTAGACACTTCCATGTTAATCCAGATGCCGGTGTAGATATACCCATGTTCATACAGATGGCGGTGAAGATATTTCCATGTTCATACAGATGGCGGTGTAGATATTTCCATGTTCATACAGATGGCGGTGAAGATATTTCCATGTCCATAGAGATGGCGGTGTAGATATTTCCATGTTCATACAGAAATCGGTGTAGATATTTCCATGTTCATAGAGATGGCGGTGTAGTTATTTCCATGTTTATACAGATAGCGGTGTAGTTATTTCCATGTTTATACAGATAGCAGTGTAGTTATTTCCATGTTTATAGAGATAGCAGTGTAGATATTTCCATTGATATACAGATAGCTGTGTAGATATTTGCATGTTCATACAGATAGCGGGGTAGATACTTCCAAGTTCATACAGATAGCGGTGGAGATATTTCCATGTTCATACAGATAGCGGTGTAGATATTTCCATGGTCATACAGATAACGGTGTAGATATTTCCATGTTCATCCAGATGCCGGTGTAGATATGTCCATGTTCATACAGATGGGGGTGAAGATATTTCCATGTTCATACAGGTGGCGGTGTAGATATTTCCATGTTCATACAAATGGCGGTGTAGATATTTCCATGTTCATAGAGATGGCGGTGTAGTTATTTCCATGTTCATACAAATGGCGGTGTAGATATTTCCAAGTTCATATAGATGGTGCTGTAGATATTTCCATGTTTATACAGATAGCAGTGTAGTTATTTCCATGTTTATAGAGATAGCAGTGTAGATATTTCCATTGATATACAGATAGCTGTGTAGGTATTTGCATGTTCATACAGATAGTGGGGTAGATACTTCCAAGTTCATACAGATAGCGGTGGAGGTATTTCCATGTTCGTACAGATAGCGGTGTAGATATTACCATGTTCATACAGATAGCGGTGTAGATATTTCCATGTTCATACAGATAGCGGTGTAGATATTTCCATCTTAATACAGATGGCGGTGTAGATATTTCCATGTTTATAGAGATGGCGGTGTAGATATTTCCATGTTTACGCAGATAGCGGTGTAGATATTTCCATGTTTATACAGATGGTGGTGTAGATATTTCCATGTTTACACAGATAGCGGTGTGGATATTTCCATGTTTATGCAGATAGCGGTGTAGATATTTCCATGTTTATGCAGATAGCGGTGTAGATATTTCCATGTTTATACAGATAGCGGTGTGGATATTTCCAAGTTTATACGGATAGTGGTGCAGATATTTCCATGTTTATACAGAGAGCGGTGTACATATTTCCATGTTCTTACACATGGCGGTGTTGATATTTCCATGTTCGTACAGATGGCGGTGTGGATATTTCCATGTTCATAGAGATGGCGGTGTAGATATTTCCATGTTTATGCAGATAGCGGTATAGATATTTCCATGTTTATACAGATGGTGGTGTAGATATTTCCATGTTTTTAGAGATAGTGTTGTAGTTATTTCCAAGTATATAGAGACATCGTTGTAGATATTTCCATGTTTATACAGATAGCGTTGAAGTTATTTCCATGTTTATACAGATAGCGGTGTAGATATTTCCATGTTTATACATATAGCGGTGTAGATATTTCCATGTTTACAGAGATAGTGGTGTAGATAATTCCAATTTTATTCAGATAGCCGTGTAGATATTTCCAAGTTCATACAGATAGCGGTGTAGATATTTCCACGTTTATAGGGATGGCGGTGTAGATATCTCCATGTTCATACAGATTGCGGTGTAGATATTTCCATGTTTACAGAGATGGCGGTGTAGATATTTTCATGTTTACACAGATGGCGGTGTAGATATTTCCATGTTTACACAGATAGCGGTGTGGTTATTTCCATGTTTATGCAGATAGCGGTGTAGATATTTCCATGTTTATACAGATAGCGGTGCGGATATTTCCAAGTTTATACAGATAGTGGTGCAGATATTTCCACGTTTATACAGATAGCGGTGTAGATATTTCCATCTTAATACAGATGGCGGTGTAGATATGTCCATGTTCATACAGATTGCGGTGTAGATATTTCCATGTTCATACACATGGTCGTGTAGATATTTCCATGTTTATAGAGATAGTGTTCTAGTTATTTCCAAGTATATAGAGACAGCGTTGTAGATATTTCCATGTTTATACAGATAGCGTTGAAGTTATTTCCATGTTTATACAGATAGCGGCGTAGATATTTCCATGTTTATACAGATAGCGGTGTAGATATTTCCAAGTTTATAGAGATAGCGGTGTAGATAATTCCAATTTTATACAGATAGCAGTGTAGATATTTCCAAGTTCATACAGATAGCGGTGTAGATATTTCCACGTTTATAGACATGGCGGTGTAGATATTTCCATGTTCATACAGATGGCGGTGTAGATATTTCCATGTTTATAGTGATAGCGGTGTAGATATTTTCATGTTTACACAGATGGCGGTGTAGATATTTTCATGTTTACACAGATGGCGGTGTAGATATTTCCATGTTTACACAGATAGCGGTGTGGATATTTCCATGTTTATGCAGATAGCGCTGTAGATATTTCCATGTTTATGCAGATAGCGGTGTAGATATTTCCATGTGTATACAGATAGCGGTACGGATATTTCCAAGTTTATACGGATAGTGGTGCAGATATTTCCATGTTTATACAGATAGCGGTGTAGATATTTCCATGTTCATACACATGGCGGTGTAGATATTTCCATGTTCATACAGATGGCGGTGTAGATATTTCCATGTTCATTGAGATGGCGGTGTAGATATTTCCATGTTTATGCAGATAGCGGTACAGATATTTCCATGTTTATACAGATGGTGGTGTAGATATTTCCATGTTTGTAGAGATAGTGTTGTAGTTATTTCCAAGTATATAGAGACAGCGTTGTAGATATTTCCATGTTTATACAGATAGCGTTGAAGTTATTTCCATGTTTATACAGATAGCGGTGTAGATATTTCCATGTTTATACAGATAGCGGTGTAGATATTTCCATGTTTATAGAGATAGTGGTGTAGATAATTCCAATTTTATACAGATAGCAGTGTAGATATTTCCAAGTTCATACTGATAGCAGTGTAGATATTTCCACGTTTATAGAGATGGCGGTGTAGATATTTCCATGTTCATAGAGATGGCGGTGTAGATATTTCCATGTTTATACAGATAGCGGTGTAGATATTTGCATGTTTACAGAGATAGTGGTGTAGATAATTCCAATTTTATTCAGATAGCAGTGTAGATATTTCCAAGTTCATACAGATTGCGGTGTAGATATTTCCACGTTTATAGTGATGGCGGTGTAGATATCTCCATGTTCATAAAGATGGCGGTGTAGATATTTCCATGTTTATAGAGATGGCGGTGTAGATATTTTCATGTTTACACAGATGGCGGTGTAGATATTTCCATGTTTACACAGATAGCGGTGTGGATATTTCCATGTTTATGCAGATAGTGGTGTAGATATTTCCATGTTTATACAGATAGCGGTGCGGATATTTCCAAGTTTATACAGATAGTGGTGCAGATATTTCCACGTTTATACAGATAGCGGTGTAGATATTTCCATCTTAATACAGATGGCGGTTTAGATATGTCCATGTTCGTACAGATGGTGGTGTAGATATTTCCATGTTCATACAGATGGCGGTGTAGATATTTCGAAGTTCATAGAGATAGCGCTGTTGTTATTTCCATATTTATAGAGAAATCTGTATAGATATTTCCATGTATATGCAGATTGCTGTGTAGATATTTCCATGTCCATTCAGATTGCGGTGTAGATATTTCCATGTTCATCCAGATGCCGGTGTAGATATATCCATGTTCATACAGATGGCGGTGAAGATATTTCCATGTTCATACAGATGGCGGTGTAGATATTTCCATTTTCATACAAATGGCGGTGTAGATATTTCCATGTTCATAGAGATGGCGGTGTAGATATTTCCATGTTCACACAAATGGTGATGTAGATATTTCCATGTTCATAGTGATGGCGGTGTAGATTTTTCCATGTTTATACAGATAGCAGTGTAGTTATTTCCATGTTTATAGAGATAGAAGTGTAGATATTTCCATTGGTATACAGATAGCTGTGTAGATATTTGCATGTTCATACAGATAGCGGTGTAGATATTTCCATGTTCATACAGATAGCGGCGTAGATATTTCCATGTTCATACAGATAGCAGTGTAGATATTTCCATGTTCATACAGACACCGGTGTAGATATTTCCATGTTCATGCAGATAGCGGTGTAGATATTTCCATGTTCATACAGATAGCGGTGTAGATATTTCCAAGTTCATACAGATAGCGGTGTAGATATTTCCATGTTCATACACATAGCGGTGTAGGTATTTCCATGTTCATACAGATGGCGGTGTAGATATTTACATGTTCGTACAGATGGCGGTGAAGATATTTCAATGTTCGTACGGATGGCAGTGTAGATATTTCCATGTTCATACAGGTGGCGGTGTAGATATTTCCATGTTTATACAGAGCGCGGTGTAGATATTTCCATGTTCAAACAGTTAGCGGTGTAGACATTTCCATGTTTACACAGATAGCGGTGTGGATATTTCCATGTTTATGCAGATAGCGGTGTAGATATTTCCATGTTTATACAGATAGCGGTGCGGATATTTCCATGTTTATACAGATAGTTGGGCAGTTATTTCCATGTTCATACAGATAGCGGTGTAGGTATTTCCATCTTAATACAGATGGCGGTGTAGATATGTCCATTTTCTTACAGATGGCGGTGTAGATATTTCCAAGTTCATACAGGTGGCGGTGTAGATATTTCCATGTTTATACAGAGCGCGGTGTAGATATTTCCATGTTCAAACAGTTAGCGGTGTAGACATTTCCATGTTTACACAGATAGCGGTGTGGATATTTCCATGTTTATGCAGATTGCAGTGTAGATATTTCCATGTTTATACAGATAGCGGTGCGGATATTTCCATGTTTATACAGATATTTGGGCAGTTATTTCCATGTTTATACAGATAGCGGTGTAGGTATTTCCATCTTAATACAGATGGCGGTGTAGATATGTCCATTTTCTTACAGATGGCGGTGTAGATATTTCCATGTTCATACAGATGTCAGTGTAGATATTTCGAAGTTTATAGAGATAGCGCTGTAGTTATTTCCATATTTATAGAGAAATCTCTATAGATATTTCCATTTATGTGCAGATAGCTGTGTAGATATTTCCATGTTCATGCAGATAGCGGTGTAGATATTTCCATGTTCATCCAGATGCCGGTGTAGATATATCCATGTTCATACAGATGGCAGTGAAGATATTTCCATGTTCATACAGATGGCTGTGTTGATATTTCCTTGTTCATACAAATGGCGGTGTAGATATTTCCATGTTCATACAGATGACGGTGTAGATATTTCCATGTTTATAGAGATGGCGGTGTAGATATTTTCATGTTTACACAGATAGCGGTGTGGATATTTCCATGTTTATGCAGATAGCGGTGTAGATATTTCCGTGTTTATACAGATAGCGGTGCGGATATTTCCAAGTTTATACGGATAGTGGTGCAGATATTTCCATGTTTATACAGATAGCGGTGTAGATATTTCCATGTTCATCCACATGGCGGTGTAGATATTTCCATGTTCGTACAGATGGCGGTGTAGATATTTCCATGTGCATAGAGATGGCGATGTAGATATTTCCATGTTTATGCAGATAGCGGTATAGATATTTCCATGTTTATACAGATGGTGGTGTAGATATTTCCATGTTTGTGGAGATAGTGTTGTAGTTATTTCCAAGTATATAGAGACAGCGTTGTAGATATTTCCATGTTTATACAGATAGCGTTGAAGTTATTTCCATGTTTATACAGATAGCGGTGTAGATATTTCCATGTTTATACAGATAGCTGTGTAGATATTTCCATGTTTACACAGATAGTGGTGCAGATAATTCCAATTTTATTCAGATAGCCGTGTAGATATTTCCAAGTTCATACAGATAGCGGTGTAGATATTTCCACGTTTATAGGGATGGCGGTATAGATATCTCCATGTTCATACAGATGGCGGTGTAGATATTTCCATGTTTATAGAGATGGCGGTGTAGATATTTTCATGTTTACGCAGATGGCGGTGTAGTTATTTCCATGTTTACACAGATAGCGGTGTGGATATTTCCATGTTTATGCAGATAGCGGTGTAGATATTTCCATGTTTATACAGATAGCGGTGCGGATATTTCCAAGTTTATACAGATAGTGGTGCAGATATTTCCACGTTTATACAGATAGCGGTGTAGATATTTCCATCTTAATACAGATGGCGGTGTAGATATGTCCATGTTCGTACAGATGGCGGTGTAGATATTTCAATGTTGATACAGATGGTGGTGTAGATATTTCGAAGTTCATAGAGATAGCGCTGTAGTTATTTCCATATTTATAGAGAAATCTGTGTAGATATTTCCATGTATATGCAGATAGCTGTGTAGATATTTCCATGTCCATTCAGATAGCGGTGTAGATATTTCCATGTTCATCCAGATGCCGGTGTAGATATATCCATGTTCATACAGATGGCGGTGAAGATATTTCCATGTTCATACAGATGGCGGTGTAGATATTTCCATGTTCATAAAAATGGCGGTGTAGATATTTCCATGTTCATAGAGATGGCGGTGTAGATATTTCCATGTTCACACAAATGGTGATGTAGATATTTCAATGTTCATAGAGATGGCGGTGTAGATATTTCCATGTTTATACAGATAGCAGTGTAGTTATTTCCATCTTTATAGAGATAGCAGTGTAGATATTTCCATTGATATACAGATAGCTGTGTAGATATTTCCATGTTCATACAGATAGCGGTGTAGATATTTCCATGTTCATACAGATAGCGGTGTAGATATTTCCATGTTCATACAGATAACGGTGTAGATATTTCCATGTTCATACAGATAGCGGTGTAGTTATTTCCATGTTCATACAGATGGCGGTGTAGAGATTTCGAAGTTTATACAGATAACGCTGTAGTTATTTCCATATTTATAGAGAAATCTCTGTAGATATTTCCATGTATATGCAGATAGCTGTGTAGATATTTCCATGTTCATGCAGATAGCGGTGTAGATATTTCCATGTTCATCCAGATGCCGGTGTAGATATATCCATGTTCATACAGGTGGCGGTGTAGATATTTCCATGTTCATACAGATGGCGGTGTAGATATTTCCATGTTTATAGAGATGGCGGTGTAGATATTTTCATGTTTACACAGATGGCGGTGTAGATATTTCCATGTTTACACAGATAGCGGTGTGGATATTTCCATGTTTATGCAGATAGCGGTGTAGATATTTCCATGTTTATACTGATAGCGGTGCGGATATTTCCAAATTTATACAGATAGTGGTGCAGATATTTCCATGTTTATACAGATAGCGGTGTAGATATTTCCATGTTCATACAGATGGCGGTGTAGATATTTACATGTTCCTACAGAATGCGGTGAAGATATTTCCATGTTCGTACGGATGGCAGTGTAGATATTTCCATGTTCATACAGGTGGCGGTGTAGATATTTCCATGTTTATACAGATAGCGGTGTAGATATTTCCATGTTCATACAGTTAGCGGTGTAGACATTTCCATGTTTACACAGACAGCGGTGTGGATATTTCCATGTTTATACAGATAGTTGGATAGTTATTTCCATGTTTATACAGATAGCGGTGTAGGTATTTCCATCTTAATACAGATGGTGGTGTAGATATGTCCATTTTCGTACAGATGGCGGTGTAGTTGTTTCCATGTTCATACAGATGGCGGTGTAGAGATTTCGAAGTTTATAGAGATAGCGCTGTAGTTATTTCCATATTTATAGAGAAATCTCTGTAGATATTTCCATGTATATGCAGATAGCTGTGTAGATATTTCCATGTTCATGCAGATAGCGGTGTAGATATTTCCATGTTCATCCAGATGCCGGTGTAGATATATCCATGTTCATACAGATGGCGGTGTAGATATTTCCATGTTTATAGAGATGGCGGTGTAGATATTTTCATGTTTACACAGATGGCGTTGTAGATATTTCCATGTTTTCACAGATAGCGGTGTGGATATTTCCATGTTTATGCACATAGCGGTGTAGATATTTCCATGTTTATACTGATAGCGGTGCGGATATTTCCAAATTTATAC